>NC_091453.1:46489784-46678150 GCF_964237555.1 Oryctolagus cuniculus | reverse complement strand
GGCAGATTGGCTTTGTGTTGCCACAGAAAGTTTCATCCTTAAAGCATTACTACCACTTGAACTCTCCCATAGTTTACTGGTAAAATCCCATTGTCATGATTTTCCCATTAAGCCTTCATTTTCTCATTTTTCAGAGGAAATTTAAAAGTTAACTGACTTATTTTCTGCATTCTAGTTGCACTCTTGCAATGTTATACCATGTATATTCTCATATCTGTATTATATCTAATTGTCTTTCTTGGTTCTTGCCTTTTGATGTACAAAAAAAGCTCAAATATCTGCAATCTTAAAAACTATCTCAATGCCCTCTATCCTTCAAAACTTCTTCTCTGCTTTATAACATACACCTTGCTAGCAATGGTGGTCTATACATTACGTCTCCATTTCTTCCACTTCTAGTCAGTGTTTTTTTTTTTTTTTTTTTTCAGATTTTATTTGAGAGGCAGTGTTATAGAGAGAGAGAGGGAGGGACAGAGAGAAAAGTCTTCCATCTGCTGATTTACTCCAAAAATGGCCACCACAGCTGGAACTGGACCAAACCAAATCCAGGAGCCACGAGTTTCATCCAGGTCTCCCATGCAGGTGCAAGGGCCCAAACACTTGGGACATCCTCCACTGCTTTCTCAGGCCATAGCAGAAAGCTGTATCAGAAATGGAGTAGCTGGAACTCTAACTGGCGCCCATATGGGATGTCAGTGCCATAGATGGAGGTTTAGCCTACTGTATCATAGCGTTGCCCCTCAGCTTTTTTAAATATTTATTCATGAGAGAGAGAGAGAGAGAGAGAGAGAGAAATCAAGAGAGATTTTCCATCTGTTGGTTCACTTTTCAACTGGCCTCAATGGCAGGGGATGGGCCAGGTGGAATCCAGGACCCTGGAACTTGATCCTGGTCTCCCACATGGGTGCCAGGAATCCAACCACTTGGGCCATCTTCCACTGCCTTCAAGGTGCATTAGCAGGAAACTGGTTCAGAACCAGGGTGTCCAGGATTCAAACTGGTACTCTGATTTGGGATGCTGGCATCACAGATGGAGGTTTAACCTGCTGCACAACAATGCTGGTTCCTCCATATAGTCTTTAATCCATTGCAATCTGAGTTCTGATCCTACCACTGCTTGGAACTTGTTCTGGAAAAAGTCAATCAATGACAGCGTATATAGCACTGTTTCTGATAATATGTTTTTATCTTATAGAATATTTGCCTCATTCTCTTCGCCGGTTTACTTCTACAGTCTCTCTCTTCCCAGTTTTCTTTCATACCCCTAGGCTATCCTTGTCAATCTTCTTCATGAGGCCCTCTTATTCTGCTTGTTTTTAAACACTTGCGATCCCAGGGCTTTTATCCTTTGCCCTTTTCTATAATTTTAATGCATGCTGTTCATGTGTAGGCTTATCTATGTTTTCTGTACCATAAATATAGCTTGGTAACATCTAAACATCTGTCTTCATCCTAAAACTCTCAGACGGAGCTTCACATAGACAAGTCACAAATGTACTGAGTATAAACCAGAGCTGAAGGGCATGCTCCAAAATCTACGTCTGTTCTACTCCTTAGTTAAATTACCCAAGAGGTAATTTTTTTAAAGATTTATTTATTTATTTGAGAGGCAGAGTTACAGACAAAGAGAGGAACAGATAGAAAGTTCTGTCCACTGGTTCACTCGCCGAATGGCCACAATGGCCAGAGCTGGGTCGATCCAAATCCAGGAGCCAGGAGCTTCTTATGGGTCTCCCAAGTGGGTGCAGGGCCCCCAAGGACTTGGGCCATCTTCCACTGCTTTCCCAGGCCATAGCAGAGAGCTGGATCGGAAGTGGAGTAGACTGAACTCAAACTGGCTAACATATGGGATGCTGGTACCAAAGACAGAGGCTTAAACTAATACACCATAGCACAGGCCCACAGGGGTAAGCATTTAGCACAACAGTTAAGCTGCCACTTGGGACTCCCATATCCCATATCAGAATACCTAGTTTTTAGTCACAGCTCTGTTCTCCATTCCAGATTCCTGTTAGAACACACCCTTGGAGGCAGTGGTGATGGTTGAAGTAATTGGGTCTCTGCTACAATATGAGAGCTGAACTGAGTTCCCAGATCCTTACTTTTGCCTGGCCTAGCTCTGGCCAGTTCAGGCATTTGAGGATGAGGAATGAACCAGCAGATGGGAGATATTTCTCTCTCTCTCTCTCTCTCTCTCTCTCTCTCTCTCATAAATAACTTAATAGTCATCCAAGTGAGGAATCTGAGAATTATCTTTAACCCTATTTTCCTATTATACCCAACCCCTCCCCATGGCCAATCCCTGACCACATTCTATAGAGTATATCTTAAACAATTATGAGAGTCAATTTAAGATTCACCAATTGGAGCCAAAACACCTGAGTTCGAATCCTATTTGATCTTTTAAAGTTGCTTCAAATAGTGGTGTCTTATATATAATGGGAATAATATTTGTTCTTACCTCAAAGAGGTACTTAAAGAATTTATATATATATATATATATTTATATATGATAAATTAGCGTAAGTAAAAAAATCAGTACCATGTTAGTGATCATTCTAGTTTTTTTCAGCTATTTTTGTAACCTGTCAAATTCTGCTTCCTATGTTACTACCTTAGTTCAAGCTGTCATCATGTTTGTGTATACTACAACAACCCCTTAATTTGTTTTCCTGCCAACAGTCTTGTCCCTATTTAATCCATATTCTTCACTGTTATCAGAGAAGTCTGTCTGAAATGAACACCCAATTATATTATTTCCTTGAAAAAATAACTCAAAATTTTTCTGTAAGAATATCCAAGATCTTTTATATGGAAAAGAAAGTTCTCTATGCCTTTGTTTCTAGTTTCATTTCCTGTCTAGTTTAATTTCTTTTTTTTCAACTTTTATTTAATAAATATAAATTTTCGGCCGGTGCTGCAGCTCACTTGGCTAATCCTCAGCCTGTGGCACTGGCACCCCAGGTTCTAGTCCCAGTTGGGGCGCCGGATTCTGTCCCGGTTGCTCCTCTTCCAGTCCAGTTCTCTACTCTGGCCCGGGAAGGCAGTGAAGGATGACCCAAGTGCTTGGGCCTTGCACCCGCATGGGAGACCAGGAGGAGGCACCTAGCTCCTAGCGGCCATTTGGGGGGGGGGGTGAACCAACAGAAGAAGGAAGACCTTTCTCTCTCTCTCTCTCTCTCTCTCTCTCTCTCTCTCTGTCTAATTCTGCCTGTCAAATAAATAAATAAATAAATATTTCCAAAGTACAACTTTTGGATTATAGCGGCTTCTCCCCCATAACCTCCCTCCCACCCACAACCATACCATCTCCTACTCCCTCTCCCATCCCATTCTTCATCAAGATTCATTTTCAATTATCTTTATATACAGAAGATCACTTAGTATATACTAAGTAAAGATTTCAACAGACTGCACCCACACAGACACACAAAGTATAAAGTACTGTTTGAGCAGTAGTTTAATTTCTTGTCTAGTTTTATTTCTTTGCATTTGGCAGGCCAGATACTATTCAAATGTCTAGCATCTACCTCAATGTTCTATGTTCTCTCATGTTTCCTTGTCTTTGTACATCTATTCCCTCCAAACTTCACCTGGGAAATTCCATCTTAACCCATAAGAACTAGATCAATTTCCCCTCAAAATTATTTTCTAACCTCTTTTCTCATCTGAATTAGATGCCTATTTTCTGTGCTCCCATAGCATCCCAAAGCATCCATTATGAATGTCATTACACCTGCTACATGTCTGGCCTTCTCATAGGGCTACATGTTCCTGCAAGCAGAGATCTTTGCCCTATTCATCTTGCTAATTTTCATACTCATCACTAAGCTAGTAACAGAGTACATGCTCAAAAATGTGTATAGAGGGCCCGTCACCATGGTTCACTTGGTTAATCCTCCACCTGTAGCGCCGGCATCCCATATGGGTGCTGGGTTCTAGTCCCAGCTGCTCCTCTTCCAGTCCAGCTCTCTGCTGTGGCCAGGAAGGGCAGTGGAGGATGGCCCAAGTACTTGGGCACCTACACCCGTGTGGGAGACCCGGAAAAAGCACCTAGCTCCTGGCTTCGGATCAGCACAGTGCCGGCCGTAGCGGCCATTTTGGGGGTGAACCAACGGAAGGAAGACCTTTCTCTCTGTATCTCTCTCTTGCTGTCTGTAACTCTACCTGTCAAATAAATAAATAAATAAATTTTAAAAATGTGCATAGATTAACTCAGTAAACTCTATTAGGATTGGAGACTAGATTGGAAAGGAAATCAAGTGGCAGAAGGTCAGAAAATAGGTACAGGAAAGGAAGCCTGTGGTTACTACTGACTGATATTTGGTTCACTGTCTTAGACTGTAAGTTTGGGGAGTAAAATCATCTTGAGCTGGCTTAAGAAAATTGAGATGGAGAAAGGAAACACCAGGATTCCCTCAACAACTTCATCCTGAGAAGTCATTGCCCAACTCCACAATAAAGTCATCCCTCTGTATCTTGGCCGGTTTGGTTCCAGGACCCTCTAGGTATATTACAGTCTGCAGATGTTCAAGTCATTTACATAAAATGGAATAGTATTTACATATAACCTACACAAACATCCTGTATGGTTTAAATTTTATATTGATTACTCATAATACCTAATACAATGTGCTTGCTGCATAAATTATTTTTATTCTGTTTTTTTCTGGGGAATAGCGACAAGAAAATTGTATATATGTTCACTATGCAGTTGTTTTTCTGAGTATTTTTGGCTTTTTGTCAGTTCAATCCATAGATGTGAAACCCACAGACATAGAAGGCAGACTATTTTCCAAAACCTGCTCTGCTGACAGCATTCTTGGTTTCCCTTGCAGTTTATTTATTTATTTATTTTTTGATCCTCAATTTGGTGCTTCTATAAAGCAACTAGAATGAGAATTGCTGGTTATTAGAACACACACACAATTCTGCTTTTTCTATCAAGTTTTCAGAATATAGCCTATTTGCTGTACTTAAAGAGCTGATATCAATTGTATACCTAATAACTCACAAAAGGCACTTTTTTTCTCTTGGAAAGTCTCCATAAAATTACCATGTTTCTAGAGTTGTATTTATTAAATGCATGAAAATAAATTTAAAAAGTGAATCATTGTTATAATCCTCCAGTTGGAAGCAAGCCTACGACATATCAGTGGGTTGAGCCAATTTGACTATTTAAAGGAAACATTTTACCATCAAGGAACCATCTTTAGAGTCTTGTAAATACTTAATGGCCCCCAAAAGGTGCGCCTCTGAAGTTAGTATACAAGGTAAATTTAAAGTAAAGACATACACAATACACATGCACATAGGCAAATATAGGCACATTCATGCATGCATATAAAACAGCGAACATTTTTCAGCAGATTGGATGCTAACATAAGAGAGCACAGGGATCACAGCAGACAACTCTGTGCTGCTTACTATTTTCGGATCAACTCAATCACGGAGTGAGTCACCATTACTGATGGTTAAAATTTTACTGACGCATTCAACATAGACAGGTCAGACAGGCATTTATGTAGTGTGATTTGAAGAGTGCATGGAGACTTCCTTGTACCTCCAAATATAATCTCTTGCAGTCTGCTAATAGTATTTGAAATTTGTACCTCCTAGTCACTCAAAGGATAAGTACATTGACCCATTATGCAATGATCACACTGTCAGCACAGAGTGAGCTGGTCAGATCAAACAACTGTCAGATAGCAAAGTTTGGAGAACCAGAGATGTTTCGATAAAGGGGAGATGCAGAAACAAGTTGTTACTGGATCTTACTTAAAGTGGAGAACTATAGGATTTTTCACACTGAGTTTAAATAATAGCTGATTACAACAGATTGCTGTATGCTGATTCAAGTATGGCACTCATTCTAATAGGATGTACTCATTCAGATGTTACTTTCTATGTACGCCTATCAATTCTAATGGAATCACCATCTCCCCTTTCCCTCCCCCTCTTCTACCTAGTCTGAAAGTGAACACAGATGGTTTTCACCTTTCATTTTGTATTACTTTCTGTTGTCTTGCAGTGATGGCCATTTCTGTTGCTATCTTCACAAACTGTGACACATTATGCTAGGCCAGAAATCTGGTTTTAGTCTCATCTTCTCCTGGGTCCAGTTTCTCTCTCATGATGATGCTCCTACTTCTCAGGAGTATGACTCTCACCATACTGATAAACCTTCAGCCTTTGGTCGTCTTTGACTATCTTCAGTATTAACTCATGTAGTATGAATAGAAAACAGCACACTTACACATCTTGCCAGATAAACTAGGACACGAGTATGTATTGGGCATAACATTTTCCTCAATAATTCTGTGGAAAACAGAAGCTTTTTCCAGGTCTCCCACGTGGGCTCAAGGTCCTGAGGACTTGGGCGATCCTCCACTGCTTTCCCAGGCCATAGCAGAGAGCTGGTTCAGAAGTGGAGCAGCTGGGACTCGAACCAGTGTCCATATGGGATGCTGGTGCGACACATAGCAGCTTTACCCGCTACACCACAGCGCTGGCCACAAGGCAATGATTTTAAGAATGACAGAAAGAGGACCTCAGTGAATCCATTCTGCCACAAAAATAATGAAAATATTCACAAATAACTGAAATTAATTATTTCAAAACTCTTGCAATTAACCAAAGCGGAAGGATGAAATGAAAATCATATATCCCAGAAGAAGTAAACTTAGTAGGACAGCAAATGACTAATTTCTAAAAGTCTGTTTTAAAGTTGTGGTAAAATATATATCATATAAAATTTACCTCTTTAAACATTTTTAAGTATAGAGTTCAGTGGCTTAACTAAAATCATACTGTTGTGCAACATGTACCACTACCCAGTGTTTCCATTAAGTAAAAATTAAGACTCTATACTCATTCAACTGTAACTCCCAATTTCCTCTCCTGACAACCCTTGACACACACTATTCTATTTATGTCCTCATGAATTTGACTATTCCAAGTACTTCACATAAATGAAATCATACAATATGACGGTTCTCAAAATTCCTATGGAAAATGCACATTATGAAACACTATGCATGTATTTCATTTTTTTTGTACCGAAATAAGTGTATCTTTTAATTCCACTGTTCCACAAACTTTTTGAAGTATGTTAGCGTTTGTTCTGCTGTTTCTAGTTTATTTCACTTTGTATGTCTTCAGTGATCATCCATGTTGCAGAACGTATCAGAGTTTCATTCTTTTTAAATACATACTCCTTTTATGTTTTCTTTCTTTCTTAATAGAAAGAGAAAAGATTTTTTCATTTTCATTTTTGCAAAAGCATATCTTTAATTTAGTTTATAATCACAGGCTTAATCACTAAATAGTTCCACAAGTAAAAAGTAGAAATACTATTACTCAGTAGGAATGCAGAAAATGGCTATAAACAATAATCAGATCTAAAGATGTCAGTTCTACTCATATATATTCCTCCACTACATCAGCTCACAAGTAAAAAGTAGAAAGAACACCGTTCAACAGGAGGAGTATAGACACTTTAATACATGTATACTATGTGTACTGATCAGATTAGAGCAATCAATTTTTTGTTTTCTATTACTTTATAATTGAAGGCTTTTAGTTTCATTCTTCTGCTTGTTCATAAAATACATAGTAGGTTATCATGAACTATAGTCACCAAACTAGGCTGTGTAGCACAAGGAACTTATTATTTGAACTATGATTTGACACCCATTACCCAATTCCCTCTATTTCCCTACCCCTCTAAGTCTCTTGTAAAAACCATTCTGTGTTCAGATTGAAACTTTTTAGCTTCTGCATATGAGGGAGACTATGTTGTATTTGTCTTTTTGTGTCTAGCTTACTTCACTTAACCTGATATCCTGCAGTTTGATCCCTTCTGCTGCAAACATCATTCTTTGGTATAGCAGAATAGTATTCCATTGTGTATAGGTATACACAATTATCAGTTATTAGATGGATTGTCAATTCATCTGATGATAGACATCTCGATTGACTCCATATCTTTTTTGGTGTGAATAGTGCAATAAGCATGGTAGCACAAATATCTTTTTGATACAATGATTTCCTGTACTTTACAAATATATTTAGTAAGAGGATTGCTGGATCAAATGGCAATTCTATCTTTAGTTTTAAAGGAATCTCCATACCGTTTTCCATAGTAACTGCAATAATTTAAATTCATATAAAGATGCATGGATCCCACTTTTTCTATGTCCTCACTAGCATTTGTTACTTTCTGTATTTTTGATAATAGTCATTCTGACAGAGATGAGGTGGTGTCTAATTGTAGTTTTTATTTGAAGTTCCATGATGACTAGTAGTATTAAGCATTTCTTATTATACATATTGGTCACTTGCATTTCTTCTTTTAGAAATATCTATACTGGTCCTCTGCCTGTTTCTTAATCGGACTGGTGTTGTTTTTGTTCCCCAGTTTTTTGAGTTCCTGATATGTACTTGATATTAATTCTTTATCAGATAATAAACTTGCAATTTTTTCTCCCATTCTGTCTAATGTCTCTTCATTCTGTTAATTGTTTCCTTTGTTGTACAGAAGCTTCTGAGTTTGAAATAATCCCATTTGTCTAGTTTTGCTTTTGTTGTCTGTGCCTTTGGGGTCTTTAAAAAAAACATTGCTATCCTGATGGATTAAACTGTTTCCCCTAAGTTTTCTTCTGGTAATTTCAGAATATCAGGTCTTTTATTTAGATCTTTGATTCAGCTTTAGTTAATTTTCACCTTCAGTTAATTTTTTATATTGTGAAAGATAAGAATCTAATTCTATTTTTCTGCATATGTATATTCAGCTCACAAATACCATTATTTGAAAAGGCTATCCTTTCTCCTATGTATGTTCTTAGCACCTTTCTCAAAATCAACTGATAGTATGTCTATAGATTAATTTTGGACTTTTCTATTCTGATTCATTGCTCTGTGTGTCAGTTTTTATGCCAGGACTATGCTGTTTTAATCACCATAACTTTGTAGTATAGTTTGAAGTCAGATATTGTGATGCCTCCAGTTCCTTTGTTCTTCTGAGGACCACGATGGCTATTCAGAGTCTTTTGTGGTTTCGTATGAATTTTAGTATATATTTTCTAATTCTAAAAGAATGTCATTGGCATTTTGAAGGCAATTGTATTGAATCTCTAGATTGTTCTAGGAATTATGGATGCTTTAACAACACTGATTTTCCAATACACTTTCCACTTTGTTGTGTCATTTATGTTTTCTTTAATCCATTTTTATAACTTTTATATACAGATTTTTAACTTCCTTAATTAAATTTATTTCTGATTATTTAATATTTGTAGATATTTTAAATGAGATTGCTTTCTTGATTTCCCTTTTAGGGAGATAATTATTGCTGTATAAAATGTTATGGTGACTTGTATGTTGGTTTTGTATCCTGTGACATTACTGAATTGATTTTTCAATTCTAAGAAGTTTTTGATGTTTAGGTTTTTCATGTCTAAAATCATGTCATCTGCAAACACATGTATTTTACTTCCTCCTTTCCAATTTTGATTATCTTTATTTCTTTCTGTTCCCTAATTGGGTTTCAATACTGTATTGAATAATGGTGGTGAAGGTGGACTTCCTTGTCTTGTTCCAGATCTAAGAGGAAATCTTTTAGCGCTTCTTCATTCAGTATGATGTTGGCTGTTGAAATGGTGTATCTAGCCCTTGTTATTTCAAAGTATACAGCTAATTTCTAGAGAGTTTTAATAATGAAGAGATGTTGATTCTTTTCAAATGCTTTTTCCAGGTTTACTGAGATGATCATGTGATTTTTATTTTATTCTGTTGATGTGATTTGTTAGGTTTAATTATTTGTGAGTGTTGAAACATTATTTTATATCTTAGGTAAATCCAACTTCATTGTGATATATGATGTTTTGGATTACTTCTATGTAATCTTTTTTTTTTTTTTTTTTGACAGGCAGAGTGGACAGTGAGAGAGAGAGACAGAGAGAAAGGTCTTCCTTTGCCGTTGGTTCACCCTCCAATGGCTGCCGCGGCCGGCACAGCGCGCAGATCCGATGGCAGGAGCCAGGTACTTCTCCTGGTCTCCCATGGGGTGCAGGGCCCAAGGACTTGGGCCATCCTCCACTGCACTCCCGGGCCACAGCAGAGAGCTGGCCTGGAAGAGGGGCAACCGGGGCAGAATCCGGTGCCCGACCGGGACTAGAACCAGGTGTGCCGGTGCCGCAAGGCGGAGGATTAACCTATTGAGCCGCGGCACCGGCCCAGGTTGTCTTCCCTATTCTTATTTTCTTGTTTCTTGGATTGGTGCGATTGTTGTTCGGAATTTGTGGAGATAACCGTTGGTTTCTTCCTCCTCCTCTTCCCCCTCCCCCTCCTCCCCCTTCCACCCTCCTCCTCCCCCTCTCCCTTCCCCTCCTCATTGATTTTGTCTTTGATTTTTCACTGTGGTGGCTTTCATATTTGGACTATGTCTGACTGGATTAGTGGAGTGCCTGCTTTCAAGGAGTACCTAGAGGCGTGTGGTGGTAGTTACCAGGGAGCTCTGTTCAGTGCTCCAGAGTGAAGGGCATGTCTGGGATGACACAGCTGGGTAAATCTTTTTTTCCATCAGAGTGGAGATTTCTTCTTGTCTGTTGGCGCAGACTCAGCTGAGCTCCTCGCCTCAAAGGAGACCAGTGCCTGGGTGCTAGCCCCAGTGGGTATATTATTCATCCACTCTACCACAAGCACCACATAAAGGATCTGTGCAGTCCTCAGTATAAACTCAGATTCCCCAGCCGTGTCTCTCACCAGGTAACCAGGGAGCTCTGAGTGTGTGGGGTCTCCCACGGTGACTGCCCAAAGTCCCAGCCACACCTTGAGTCCTTTCACGCAGCCTCAGTGATTTCACTCCTAGCACACAAGCCTCTCATAGTCCTGGGCACCCAACCCCCTGTCTAATCTCTCCACCAGACTCATGTGGCTCCGCTTGGCTGGTTGCTGGGCATGGACACAAACTGGCACAGCTATTATTTATGTCCAAAATGGCACCTGCTCTCTGTCAGCTTGTTACAGGACATCTTTCCAGGATGATCAGGGAGAGAGAAACGTGTCCCCCCTTTGTTTTTTCTCCTCTAAGCCGAATTCCCTCTAGGCTCTTCCTGCAGCTTTTTCGTCAGTGGCTTGGGCTACTGCAGTCTGTTCTCTCCTTGCTTTCCAGTGTTGGTGTGGAGGATCTCAGCTGGCAGGATCCCAAGTTGTGGACGTCATCACCCTCCATGTAGGTCCACTGTATTCCTCCAATTTATGCAAAGTTTCCTGTGCTATTTTTCTCCTTAACTCTTCCCTGAGACTGTACTCTTTCCACTTTTTTTTATACCAACATAAATGTATCTTTTAATTCCATTTCCATTAATTTTTGGGAGCAGCTTCATATTTTTGGTCTATTCAAATAACTGGTTTGGTTATAAAGGCTAACATCAAAATATAAATTATAACACCTATATATCATCATCATCATCATCATTATATCCAAAGGTATGTCTTGCACATAATAAACAGTTAATACATTTTAGCTAATGTTGCTTTCCATCATAATTCCACGGTAATTATTTAGCTGAGTGGTGACTGTGTCTGATGCTAAAGGTGCTATATTTTTGGTAATATTTATAATCCCACTATTCAATAAACTTTTAAAAAGCAGAGGTCAGGTCTTAATTATTGCCATTCATGCCTAACAGAAAGCCTGGCAGGCAGCTGGTGCTGAACAAATGTTTGCTGAATCAACGAATGAAACAATATCAGATTCATGATAATCATCAACAGCATTACAATTAGGATGTAGGCTAATATCTCTAATATCTTATGAGCAAAAACTGCCTTGTATATGTGTATCACTTTTGTCCTTTAAAATTCATCCTTCCAATTTTAGTGCAAAGGAAATGGCTCAAGCCACCACCATCTCTCACCTGAATTCTGCTCAGCTTCATAGCAGATAGCATCACAGTGGAATAGGATCATGTGTAGAAGAGATTATACGAAAGTCAGGGCTAGGGAAGGGCCAGGATCACTATTATCCCCTCACATGTCCACAATGGTCAGGGCTGGACCAGGTCAAAGCTGAGAGCTGTGGGACCAGTCTTGTGCTATAGCAGATTAAGCTGGCACTTGCTAGGAGGGCATTCAGAATTAGAGTGCCAGCTTAAGTCCTGGTTGCTCCACTTCCAATCCAGCTTTCCTGCTAATGCATTTGGGAAGGCAGCAGAAAATGGCCCAAGTACTTGGGCCCCTACCCGCCATGAGGGAGACCAGGATGGAGTTCCTAGCTCCTGGCTTCAGCCTGGTCTAGACTTGACTGTTGCAGCCATTTGGAGAATGATATTTCTTTCTATTTCTGTCTCTGTCTGTCTGTGTCCCTCCCTTTCTGTCTTTCTATTACATAACTAAATAAACATTGAGAAGAAGTAACTGGAAGCTGGAACGCAATCCAAGTCTCCCCTGTGAGTGGTGGGAACCGTTACTGGAGTTGTCATCCTTGCCTCTCAGGGTTTGCATCAGCAGGAAAGAGTCAGGAGCTGGAGCTGGGCATCAGACCCAGAAACTCCGATACGGAAAGCAGGTGTCTCAACCTATATTTTAATCTGTAGGCCAAACAGCTCTCTCTATGCCCACTATTCCTTTTTTTATTTTTTAACTTTTATTTAATGAATATAAATTTCCAAAGTACAGCTTATGGATTACAATGGCTTCCCCCCCATAACATCCCTCCCACCAGCAACCCTCCCCTTTCCCACTCCCTCTCCCCTTCCATTCACATCAAGATTCATTTTCATTTCTCTTGATATACAGAAGATCAGTTTAGCATATATTAAGTAAAGATTTCAACAGTTTGCACCCACATAGAAACACAAAGTGAAAAATACTGTTTGAGTACTAGTTATAGCATTAAATCTCAATGTACAGCACATTAAGGACAGAGATCCTACATGAGGAGTAAGTGCACAGTGACTCCTGTTGTTGACTTAACAAATTGACACTCTTGTTTATGGCATCAGTAATCACTCTAGGCTCTTGTCATGAGTTGCTAAGGCTATGGAAGCCTTTTGAGTTTGCCAACTCTGATCTTATTTAGACAAGGTCGTAGTCAAAGTGGAGGTTCTCTCCTCCCTTCAGAGAAAGGTACCTCCTTCTCTGATGACCTGTTCTTTTCACTGGGATCTCACTTGCAGAGATCTTTCATTTAGGGTTTGTTTTTTTTTTTTTTTTTTGCCAGAGTGTTTTGCCTTTCCATGCCTGTAATACTCTCATGGGCTTTTCAGCCAGATCTGCATGCCTTAAGGGCTGATTCTGAGGCCAGAGTGCTGTTTAGGACATCTGCCATTCTATGGGTCTGCTGTGTATCTCGCTTCCCATGTTGGATCGTTCTCTCCCTTTTTTATTCTATCAGTTAGTATTTGCAGACACTAGTCTTGTTTGTGTGCTCCCTTTGGCTCTTAGTCCTATCATTATGATCAATTGTGAACAGAAATTGATCACCGGGACTAGTGAGATGGCATTGGTACATGCCACCTTGATGGGATTGAATTGGAATCCCCTGGTATGTTTCTAACTCCACTTTTTTTTTTTTAAACTATCTTCTCCCAGACTTGAGCAGCAAACTCCCTCCTTACTCCGTCATCTTAATCCAATCTTTCTTGTATTTCTGTGCTATCATTTGTATTGTCTCCTTTTTAATATCTAATTTAATTTGTTTGAATTAGTTCTCTTTTCTTTGTTAGTCTAGCCAAAGCTTTTTCTGTTTCATATTTTCAAAAAATCAGTCATTTTATTGACACTTTGTATTTGTTTTAGTTTCAATTTAACTTATTTCTCCTCTGATTCTTATTATATCCTGCCTCCTGCTAATGTGGCATTTTGTTTTTTCTTATTTAAGTTTTTGAGGTACATTGATTGTTTATTTGAAACCTGTCTTTTTTTTAATGTGTGCAATTATTGCTGTAAACTTCTCTCTTAGTACTCTTTTGGCTGTATCCCACAGATTTTGATACATTGTATTTCCCTTTTCATTTCTTTCAAGATATTTTTTCAGTTTCCTTTTAATTTCTTCAATTATCCATTGGTTATTCAAAAGAATGTAATTTTATTTTCATGTATTTGTCAATTTTTCTATTGTCTTTGTTGTTGATTTCTTGTTTTATTATGTGTTATTTCCTCTTGCTGTATGGAAATATTTACCATTATATAGTGCCTTTTCTTGTCTCCTCTTAACTGATTTCAATTTAAAATCATTTGAAGTATGGTCACTTGGACTAACAGTTACAATACCTGCATATCACCTCAGAGTACCTGAGTTGGATTCCTGCCTCTCTCTTTTTCCCCTGATTCCAGCTTCATTTGTGGACCAATATTTTGAGATTGAACCAATAGATGTCATCTCTCTCATGCTTGCTCCTAAACCAATCAATCAATCAATCAATCAGTTAAAATCTATGTTACTTGATATAATTATAGGTATCCTTAACTTTTTTTGTGTCTAATTTGTGTGGGATATCCTATTTCAACCAGCATAGAGTTGAGCTTTGCTCTTTTCATCAGTTTGTCTTCTAAATAAATAATTACTTTCATTTACATTCAAGATATTTATTTATTTATTTATTTTAGGTCATACTCACACTGATAGGGGGAGACATGCACACACACACACACACACACACAGGGATCTTGTATCTGCTGATCCTCTACCCATATGACTGCAATGGCCAGAACTGGGCCAGGCTGGATCCAGAAGCCAGGAGCTTCATTCAAGTCTACCATTTAGGTGAAAGGGACTCAAATACTAGGGTCATTTTCTGCTGCTTTTCTCAGGCCATTAGGAGGTAGCTGGATTAGAACTGCAGCAACTGGGACAAGAACTGTGTCCACATGGGATGTCAGTTTCACAGGTGGTCGCTTTACCTTTTATGCCATAGCACTGATCCCTATTTAAGATAATTATTTATAAGTAAGATCTTACTACTGTCATTTTGATACTTGTTTTCATTTTTTGGTAGTTCTCTCTTTTTCCTTTGGTTACATTATTTCATTTTGATTAGGTGATTTTCTCTGGTATTGTACCTTGATTCCTTATCTGTTATAGTTTTTACTTTGTGTTGTCCACAAAGCTTACAAAAAGATATTTTGGTTATGACATCGATTATTAAAGTAAGTAAAGAATTTAAAAAAAATTCAAAGAAATGTATATAGAACTTTACATTGTGTTCCATTCTTCCTTATAATCTGAATTTTGATATCCCAGCTTATGTTTTTCTATAATACCTGTCTCTTAACATTAACGTAGTTATTTTTTTAAAGATTTATTTATTTATTTGAAAGGCAGAGCCAGAGAGAGAGAGAGAGGTCTTCCCTCTGCTGGTTCACTCCTAAACTGGCTGCAGTGGCCGGAGCTGAGCCGATCCGAAGCCAGGAACCAGGAGCTTCTTCCAGGTCTCCTATGAGAGTGCAGGGGCCCAGGTGCTTGGGCCATCTTCTGTTGCTATCCCAGGCCATAGCAGAGACCTGGATCGGTAGTGGAGCAGCCAAGTCTCGAACAGAAGCACATATAGAATATTGGCAGTGCAGGCAGTGGCCTTACCCGATATGCCACAGTGTTGGCCCCCGTAGTGATTATTTTTAAATTATTTTTCTCTGCAGTCCTCATACTAACAATGTGATTGTTTTTTGCATCATGTTTACTATGCAAGAGCATTTTGAATAATTCTGTATAATTTGCTCACTCCTTATCAGTGACTTCTCTACCTTGTGATATATCATCTTACTCATTAGTATTTCTTTCAGTCTGAGGAACTCCTCTTCAATTTTCTTGTAAGACATATCAATTGGTGATAAATTCTCTCCGCTTTTGTTTGTCTAGAAATGTCTATTTCTACTTTATATTTGAAAGATCACTTTGTTAGATACAATATTGTTGGCTGGAAGAATTTTTTCTTCCTTCGGCATTGTAAAAATCTAATTCCATTCTCTGCTAGCCTGCAAGATTTCTGCTGAAATGTCTTGGTAAGATCAATTGGGACCCCTTCATCTTTATCCTTGGAGAGCTTGATTATAACCTGTCTTGGGTTAGAGATATTTATTGAATTGAATCTGACAGTGACCTCTGCTCTTCCTATACCTGAATAAATGTATCTTCCTCTATAATTGAGAGGTTTTCTGTTATTATTGTTTGGAATGTACTTAAATCTTTTTGACATTTTCAAGTCCCTCTTGAACTACATTTACTCAGATATGTAATTTTTTCAATCTGTCTCAAAGATCCTGTGAGCTTTCTTTATTCCTCTTGCTACTTTTTTCCCCTCTGGATGTATTTTCAAATAGTCTCTCTTCGGCTGGCGCCTTGGCTCAATAGGCTAATCCTCCACCTGCAGCGACAGCACACCGGGTTCTAGTCCCGGTCGGAGCGCCGGATTCTGTCCCGGTTGCTCCTCTTCCAGGCCAGCTCTCTGCTGTGGCCCAGGAGTGCAGAGGAGGATGGCCCAAGTCCTTGGGCCCTGCACCTGCATGGGAAACCAGGAAAAGCACCTGGCTCCTGGCTTCGGATCAGCGGGGTGTGCCGGCTGCAGTGCGCAGGCCGAACCGGCCATTGGAGGGTGAACCAACAGAAAAAGGAAGACCTTTGTCTCTCTCTCTCTCTCTCTCTCTCTCTCACTGTCCACTCTGCTTGTCAAAAAAAAAAAGTCTGTCTTCAAGCTTACTGATTCTCTCTTCTGTTTCAGCTGTACTGCTGTGAATATCTTCTTTCATATTTTTAATTTTGCTTAGTATACTTTTCAGTTGAAGGATTTGTTTTATTTTTTAACATACCTCCATTTCTTTGTTAATTCTCTCCATTAGAGCATTGAATTATTTGTTTTCTATTTAAGTTCATTGAGTTTCCTCAAAATAACTATTTTAAATTATTTATTTGATTATTTGATAATGTCAGATCTGAGATATCTGGTTAATGGAACTTTATTTTGTTCACTAGGGGAGGTCACGTTTCCATAAGAGTTCGTGACACTTGTTGGCATTTTATGTCATTTGCATATTGAAGTATTGTTACTTTTTGTCAGACTTAGTATTCTAGGTTTGTTTGCAGTTGTTCTTCTTTGGTTTCTAGTCTGCTTGTTAGGAGGCTGTGGACTCTTCTGCCACTACAGCACTAGGTGGCACCCTAAGTTGAGATATCTTGCAAATCACATGCCAATATTCCCTCACTGCCTCAGTGATGCCCTGAGATCAGATTTATCTATTCCTAAATCTGTGTATATGAATACATGGCATTTGTATACCTTACATAAAATTTTAAAAAATTAAAATTTTTTTAAAAAATAACAAACAAAAAAGAATCTTCAGTTTGCATGCTGCTCAGAATCAACCACAGAGGTTTTGAAAAGGAGGTATTCCATCCCTACAAGCCTCCTTCTGGAGCTGGGTCAGGCCCAGACACTTAGTCTGTGACCACCAATACAGCAATAACAGATGACACCTGGAGCTCACAGTTCACCCCTCTAGAGTAGTACAGCACAAGGATGGAACCAAAGCACACACTGTTACGATGCATCTGTTGATGATGCAGCTATCTATAAGTCATGCAGGTTAGAGTGAGGACCAATCAACTGGATCCACAGGACTCCACTAGGTACCTCGGTTGGACCAGGGACTCCTCCCATGGGTTCTGGCCTGGGGTCTGCCTGATAGTCCCTGATAAAGATGTTTCTTCAAGCCCAACACTGAGTCCCAAGACACCATCCTATATATTTTTTCTTTCTGCTCAGAGATGGAGGAATCGTGATTAAAGGCAGTTCCTTGACTGTTCAGGCTGGCATAAGCTGTTTCATACCTGGGTTTACAATCACCAAGGCCTAAAATGCTGCAGGGGTACATTGAAGACCCATACAAGTCTGACACTGATACATAGCAATACAAGTCTGTCCAACCAGGGCGCAGACCTCCCCCTGATGCTGGAACAAATCTGGAGCCTGCACCTGTAATAACTAACTTGGGAGTAGAGACCCTTAGGTCTTACCAGGTGCTGGATCTCATAGCAGAAGTGCAGATCTGAGCTCCAAGGCTCCTAAATTCCCTTTCCTGGTCCACTCCCCAGAATCTGGAGTCTTGACTGTGTGCCAATGGTTGGAGGAGGAAGAGCAGAGGAAATCTCTTAGCTGTCTGGCTAAGCAGAGTCCAAAATTCAGTCTGCAGGTACAAGTCCAAGGACAGGCACAGGAAGACCCTGTCAAGAAGTGTTTATTGTGGCAGAACTGGTGTTGGATTTCAACTATAAGTTCTGGATTTAATTTACTCTTCTCCTGAGCAAGAAGCAATACACTTGTTTCCACTCTATGCTACTTGGAATCAGGAAGAAGAGTGATATACACACTTATGCCTTTTCTGCTCCTTTCAATGCATCGTTTCTTATTGTTACACTGAAGTTAGGCTTTAGTGATCTTTCATCTGGCTTTAGTAGCTTCTGTGAAGGTGACTTGACAAACCTGATATAACCCCAGTGTCTGGAGAGTTAGGTAATCCAGAGAGATATATCAACCAAGACTTCCAACCTGGAGTAGAAGTCATTGAAGTTATACTGGTGAGAACAATTTAATGGTAATTTTGATGAATTGCTGGAAGCTGAGTTGGGATTAGCATGAAACCGAGAAACTCTTGGGAACAACAGTCTTGGAAAGAGACACTTTCTTTTTTTTTAAAGGTAGAGTTTAGTTTTTGTTTTTATTTATTTATTTATTTGAAAGTTAGAATTACACACACACGTGCACGCGCACACACACACACACACACACATACACAGAGAGAGAGGTCTTCCATCCAATGGTTCACTTCCCAGTTGGCCACAACGGCCGGAGCTGGGCAGATCCGAAGTCAAGAGCTTCTTCCAGGTCTCCCACACGGGTGCAGGGGCCCAAGGACTTGGGCCATCTTCTACTGCTTTCCCAGGTCATAACAGAGAGCTGGATGGGAAGTGGAGCAGCAGGGACTCAAACCAGCGCCCATATAGGATGCTGGCACTGCAGGCGGTGGCTTTACCCATTAAGCCATGGAAAGACACTTTCATAGTATGTTTTTTTTCTCCATCAGGTCCTCGTGATGAGGTTATAAAAATATTCCTTCTAAGAACTGATAAAGAGATTGGAAAAATATTCATTATGAAATGCACCCAGAATTTTTGTCATAAGCATGTACTACTCCACAGGAAAAATAACTTGCCAGATCTCTGTTTGGAAACATCTTTTCATCTAGAAGAAAGAATTTTCTTAACACATTCACACTCCAGCTCCTTATAGATTTTATGTATCATTTAATGGGAAATAACAACAAAATCCCCATAGACTATGATTGTTGATGCTTCAAGAAAATATATTGGGAAATGCATCAGTCATGATAGAGAATAAGGAGTTATAATAAAGACCACAACACTCTAGAAATCATCTCTGATTTTATTTGAGTCTTTTCTCTTTTTTGTTACTACAATGGCTTATCAATTTGGTTTATTTTTTAAAAAGCTGGCTCTTCATCCTATTGATCTTTTTGTTTTTATTTTTTAAAAAATTATTTTATTTATCTGAATGAAAGAGTTAAGAAAGGAAGAGACACATACACAGAGAGATTCTCCATCTACAGACTTACTTCCTAAATGGCCACAATGACCAGAATAGGGCCAGACTGAAGCCAAGAGTTGGGAGTATTCTCTGGGTCTCCCATTGTGGGAGTAGGGGCCCAAGCACTTGGACAATCTTCTGCTGCCTTCCCAGGCACATTAGCAGGGAGCTGGATCAGAACTGGAGCAGCTGAGACTTGAATTGGTGCCCAAATGGGATGCTGATGTTGTAGCTGGCGGCTTTATTTGATATGCCACAGTGCTGGTGCCGATCTTTTAATGTTTTTAAACTTCTATTTTGTTTATTTCTTCTCAAATTATTTTTTTGACAGGCATAGTGGGTAGTGAGAGAGAGAGAGAGACAGAGAGAAAGGTTTTCCTTTTGCCGTTGGTTCATGCTCCAATGGCCGCCATGGCTGGTGCGCTGCGGCCGGCGCACCGCACTGATCCAAAGGCAGGAGCCAGGTGCTTCTCCTGCTCTCCCATGCGGGTGCAGGGCCCAAGCACTTGGGCCATCCTCCACTGCCTTCCCGGGCCACAGCAGAGAGCTGGCCTGGAAGAGGGGCAACCGGGACAGAATCCAGCGCCCCGACCGGGACTAGAACCCGGTGTGCCGGCACTGCTAGGTGGAGGATTAGCTTATTGAGCCGCGGTGCCGGCCCAAATTATTCTTATTATTAATAATTTCTATTAACTTTTGGTTTGGTTTGTTCTTGTTTTCCTAGGTTCTTCAGGTACATTATTAGATTATTATTCTGATAACTTTCATTTTTTTTGGTGTAAGCACTTAATGCTATAACCTTTCCTCTTCACATTGCTTTTGCTCTATCCCATAAATTTGGATATGTGTGCTTTCACTTTTATTAATTTCAAGTTGTTGTTTGATTTTCCTTTTAATTTCTTCTATAGTCCACTGTTTATTCAGGAGCACATTGTTCAGTCTCTAAAATTTCTAGGTTTCCTTTTTGTCGATTTCCAGTTTCATTCTACTCTGATCATAATAGATACATGATATGATTTTAAATTTTTTGAATTTGTTGAGATTTGTTTTATGGCTCAGTATATGGACTATTCTAGAGAATGTTGCATGCACTGATTAAAAATGTGTATTCTGCAGCTGTGGGATAGAATGTTATATAGATGTCTATTAGATCCATTTGTTCTACCGTGTAGATTAGCTCTGCTGTTTCTTTGTTGAAATTTTGTCTGGTTGATGTATCCACACATGAAAGTGGGATGTTGAAGTCGCCCATCAAAATTATATTAGAGCTTATGCCTTCCTTTAGATATAACACTTGTTTTATAAAACTGGGTACCCTAGTATTAGGTGCATATACATTTACAATAATACCTTTTGTTTAATTGATCCCTTGATCATTATAGAGCGACCTTCTTTGTCTGCTTTAACAGTTATTGTGTTAAATTTTATTTTTTTCTGCTGAGAGTATAGCTACTTATGCTTACTTTTGACTTTCATTTGTGTGGAATATCTTTTTCTCTTTTCTATCCTTTCACTTTCAGTATGCGTGTGTTTTTACTAGTGAAGAGTATTTTTCGTAGGCAGCTTATAGATGGGTCTTGTGTTTTGTCTGTTAAGCTACTCTGCGTATTTTAACTGGGGAATTCAGTGAACTTTCATGAAAGTTTGTTTTTGATAAAGCTGCCATTTATCCATAAAAATTCCTATCCTTTGCTTTTAATATCCTTTGCTCTTATACTAGTAGATTTTCTACCTTCACATTTTTTATGATGCTGAATGTGACATTTCTTAATACCATTTCATTTGTAGTTAAGTTCTAATGTAAATTGTGTAGGGTACACCATAATTTAATTCACAGAAATTGCCTTTCATTGTTCTTATAAGTAGATTCAAAATGTTTCATATAGTCTGGGAGCTTGCAAATAAAACAATAGAAACTTCCAAATCTGCAATACAAAAATAAAAACAATGATATAAAAACATAACAGAGAATCTAAGAATCAATATCAAAAGGTATAATCCTAGTGAAAGTGCTGTACCAAGAAGAGAAGACAGAAAGAACAGAGCATTATGTTATTTTTGGGGTAAAAAATATGAGAACTTTCTAAAATCAGTGATGGATACCAAATCACAGATCCGTGGAAGCTTAGGATGAATTACAAAATAACCATATTAGACATTTTACAGGAATACCATGGAGATATTGCAGCTTTGTTTACAGACCACTGCAATAAAGCAAATATTACAGCAAAAAATGTCACAAAAATGTTTGGGTTTCTTGGTGCATATAAAGATACATTTATCAGTCAGGAAAGTGAAGAGGCAACCAACAGAATGGGAAAAAAATTGCAAACTATGCAACAGATAAAGGATTAATAACCAGAATCTACAAAGAGATCAAGAAACTCCACAACAACAAAACAAAAACTCACTTAAGAGATGGGCCAAGGAGGCAAATAGACATATTTCAAAAGAGGAAATCCAAATGGCCAACAGACACATGAAAAAATGTGCAGGATCACTAGCAATCAGGGAAATGCAAATCAAAATCATAATGAGATTTCACCTCACCCCAGTTAGAATGGCTCACATTCAGAAATCTACCAACAACAGATGCTGGCGAGGATGTGGGGAAAAAGGGACAATAACCCACTGTTGGTGGGAATCCAAACTGGTCAAGCCACTATGGAAGTCAGTCTGGAGATTCCTCAGAAACCTGAATATAATCCTACCATTCAACCCAGCCATCCCACTCCTTGGAATTTACCCAAAGGAAATTAAATTGGCAAACAAAAAAGCTGTCTGCACCTTAATGTTTATTGCAGCTCAATTCACAATAGCTAAGACCTGGAATCAACCCAAATGTCCATCAAGAGTAGATTGGATAAAGAAATTATGGGATATGTACTCTATAGAATACTATACAGCAGTTAAGAAAAACGAAATCCGGTCATTTGCAACAAAATGGAGGAATCTGGAAAACATCATGCTGAGTGAAATAAGCCAGTCCCAAAGGGACAAATATCATATGTTCTCCCTGATCGGTGACAACTAACCGAGCAACTAAAAGGAAACCTTTTGAAGTAAAATGGACACTATGAGAAACAGTGACTTGATCAGCCTTTGTTCTGACTGTTGAGGAACAACTTACTATTTTATTCCTTTTAGTATTTTTTGTTTTACTTAACACTATTGGTTGAACTCTGTAATTAACACACAATTATTCTTAGGTGTTTAAATTTAACTGAAAAGTGGTCCCTGTTAAATATAAGAGTGGGAATAAGAGAGGGAGGAGACGTACAGTTAGGCACATGCTCACTCGGACTTACCCCTAATGGTAGACTTAGAAACTTGCCAGGGGATTCCAATTCAATCCCATCAAGATGGCATGTACCAATTCCATCTCACAAGTCAAAGTGATCAATTTCAGTTCATAGTTGATCATAATGATAGGATTGTCAAAGGGATCACATAAACAAGACCAGTGTCTACTAATACTAACTGATAGATTCAAAAAGGAACATTGGAAGTGGGATACACAGCAGACTCATAGAATGGCAGATGTCCTAAACTGCACTCTGGCCTCAGAATCAGCCCTTAAGGCATTTGGATCTGGCTAAAAAGCCCATGAGAGTATTTCAGGCATGGAAAGCCAAGACACTCTGGCGAAAATAATTACCTAAATGAAAGATCTCTGTGAGTGAGATCCCAGTGGAAAGAATGGGCCATCAATGAAGGAGGTACCTTTCTCTGAAGGGAGGAGAGAACTTCCACTTTGACTATTGCTTTGTCTAAATAAGATCTTAGTTGGCAAACTCAAGAGGCTTCCATAGTCTTGGCAACTCATGACAAGAGCTTTGGGTGATTACTGATGTCATAAATAAGAGTGTCAATTGTTAAGTCAACAACAGGAATCACTGTGCACTTACTCCCATGTAGGATCTCTGTCCTTAATGTGTTGTACTATGTGAATTAACGGTATAGCTAGTACTCAAACAGTACTTTATACTTTGTGTTTCTGCGTGGGCGCAAACTGTTGAAATCTTTACTTAGTATTTACTAAATTGATCTTCTGTATATAAAGATAATTGAAAATGAATCTTGATGAAGAATGGGATGGGAGAGGGAGTGGGAGATGGGATGGTTGTGGGTGGGAGTGTGGTTATGGGGGGAAAAAGCCACTATAATCCAAAAGTTGTACTTTGGAAATTTATATTTATTAAATAAAAGTTAAAAAATATATGTTTATGCTATTCTGTAGTCTACAGAGTATGAAATAATATTTTGTCTAAAATGTAAATAAGTTATTTAATATAGTTTATCCAATAGCAGACTCTCTCAGAAAGAACATATTAGAGCAATCCATTCATATTGATGAAAAAATATCCTGGGGAAAATTTAATAAAGGATGTGAAATATTTATAAAATGAAAATTACAAAAACACCAATGATAGAGATGGAAGGGGTTGTAAAAAATGGGAAAAAAACTTCCACTTTCCATGTTCATAGGTTAGAATAAATAACATTAAAAAGTCCATACTATCAAAAGTGGTGTACAGATTCAATTCAATCTCCATCAAAATACCAATGACATTCTTCATAAAACTACAAAGAATGATCCTAAAATTCATATGGGCACAAGAAAAACCTCGAAAAGCCAAAATAATCTTGAACAAAAAGAAAAAAATTGAAGGCATCACAATACCAGATTTTGGGGCATACTGCAGTGCTATTTTAACCAAAACAGTGTGGTACTGGCATAAAAGCAGACATATAGATCAATGGAACAGAATAGAAGCTCCAGTAAATAATCTGCACTTGCAAAGATGTCAAAAGCTTTCTTGATGAAAGAACAACCTCTTATACAAATACTGATGAGAAAACTGGATTTTCTCATGGGGAAGTTTGAAACAAGACCCCTGCCACTTACCCTATACAAAAAATTAACTCAAAATGCACCAAAGAATAGACCAAACAGAAGGAATTTCTGATATTGAGGACAGAACTTTCAAAATAAACCAGACAAAAAAGAAGAAAAACAATTAAAGGTATGAAGAAAGACTCTGAGACATATGGAATATATTAAGCAAACAAATATTTGTATTAAAAAATACTGGAAGGAGAAGAAAAGGGAAAGGTCAGTGAGAATTTATTGAATAAAATAGTAGTTGAAAACTTTCCAAGTCTTTAAAGAGATATGGACACCTGAATAAAGGATGTTCAAAGGACCCCAACCAGACTCAACAAAAAATGACCTACTCCAAGGCAAATTTTAGCCACATTGGACAAGGTGAGAAAGTGAGAGAAAAAACATCATGTTACCTATAAAGGAAAACCCAATACTAGCAGCAGACTTCTCACAAAAGCCCTATAGGCTATAAGTGAACTTAGGGATATATTCAAAGTCTTTGAAGAAAAAAAATATTTCAAATGAAAGAAAAAAAAAAAAACACAACCAAGAATACCATAGCCAGATAAGGTATCCTTAAGAATTGAAGGAGAAATAAAGTATTTCCCAGACAAACAAAAACTGAGAGCATTCATTACCACCAGACCAGGCCCATAAGAGGTCTTGCATTAGAAGTAAAATAATCATAACAACCATCATAAAAACACATGACAGTATTAAGTTCACTAATAGAGATGGTATATTAAGGAGAAAGATAAGAGAATCCAATCTTATTATGAGAGGAAACTACCAAAACACAAAGATAAATAAGAGACATAAATAACTGGAGAATATAGAAATCAGTAAGCAATCACAGAATGACAGGAGTTAGTTCTTAACAATCATCATTAACCTTAAATTTACCAGTGAAAATATATGTCAGCAGAATGAGTTTAAAAAATGTCATTGCTGTCATTGTTGTGCAGCAGATTGAGCAACCACCTGTAAGCCATATGAGCACTAGTTTGAGTCCTGGCAGCTCCACTTCCCATCCAGCTCCCTGCTAATGAACCTGGGAAAGAAGGGGAGGATGGCCTAAGTAATTGGGCCCATGTTACCCTTCTGAGAGATCTAGATGGAGTTCCAGGTTGCTGGCTTCAGCCTGACCCAGCTCTGGCTATTGTGGCCATTTGGGAAGTGAACCAGCAAATGGATTATCTTTCTCTCTGCTTCTCTCTGTCTTTGTAACTCTACATTTCAAATAAATAAGTAAATCTTTAAAAAAAGACCCCATTATATTCTGCATGCCAGAAACTCAATTCAGAGGTAAAGATCCACATAGACTGAAAGTGAAAGGTTGGAATAAGGTATACCATGCATATAGAAATCAATATAAAATATATTTTTATATTTATATAAAATATAAATATATATTATAAAATATGTTATATATAAACAAAATATATTTCTATAAAATATAAAATATTTTTATAAAATATAAAATATAGCTATAATAATATGCAATAATTCAAAATTTTAAAAAGCTCATAAAGGTGAAATGAAAGAAAACTAATTATTAACCTGAAAATATATGGAAGTTTAATAGTAATTAGTAAAAAAAAAAGTACATAGTCAAATTCAGTGTATTCCAATATCGTAATAGTGATGTATAAATCACTTCTTTTTTTTTTATTTGACAGATAGAGTTACACCGTGAGAGAGAGAGACAGAGAGAAAGGTCTTCCTTCCATTGGTTCACCCCCCAAATGGCCACTACAGCTGGAGCTACACCAATCCGAAGCCAGGAGCCAGGTGCTTCTCCTGGTCTCCCATGGGGTGCAGGGCCCAAGCACTTGGGCCATCCTCCACTGCACTCCCGGGCCACAACAGAGAGCTGGACTGGAAGAGGAGCAGCCGGGACTAGAACCTGGTGACCATATGGGATGCTGGCGCCGCAGGCGGAGGATTAACCAAGTGAGCCGTGGCGCCGGCCCCACTTAATTCTAATTTGAAGATTCAAAGACAAAAATGTTAAAGACAACCATAGTTACAATAATGTGTCCTCCATGATTAGTGGATACAGAATATAAAATGTGTAAGTTGAGAAAAAGTAAAACAAATTTTGTGTGGCATAAGTGTAACAGTGTTTTTTTTTTTTTTTCATGTTCTTTGAATTAAGTTGTTATCAGCTTCTAATGGACCAGTACAGCCATAAGGTGTTTGATGTCGCTGTATGGTAACCTCAAAGAAAAAAATCTATAGCAGATACAAAGAAGACTCAGAAAAATGAGTCAAAACATATCACTAAGGAAAATCATCAAATTACAAAGAAAAACAGCAAGAAAGGAACAAAGAACTGAAAAAAAACTACAAAATAGCTAGAAAACAATGATTGAAATAGTGTACCTTAGCTACAATAATTACTTTAATTATAAATGGATTAAATTTTTCAATACAAAGACTTTAAATAGCTGAGGACTTTTAAATAATCTCAAATCAATTTTAAAGATACACAGGCTGAAAATGAAGGAATAAATAGAAAAAAAGTGATTCAACGCAAGTCAAAAGCAATAGGAAGCAGGGTTATTTATGTTTATATCAGTTGAAATAGACTTTAGGTCAAAACCGTTACCAGAGATCAAGAAGGTAATTATATAATAATAAAGAGATTCCTCATAAAAGTGATGTTAGATTTGTAAATACACATGCACTCAATATAGTGATACCTCAATGTGTTAAGCAAATATCAACATATCTCAAGTTAGAAATGGACAGAAAGCAATATAGCAACATCAATATCATACTTCCTAAAACGGATAGGCAATCCAGACAGAAAATTAGGAAAGTAATATTAGGCTTGAAATACTTTAGAGCAAATGAAGCTTACATAGGCAAAACACTCTCTCCAATAGCAGTAGAGCACACATTCTCCTCAAATGTACATAGAACATCCTCTAGGATAGATTACAGCTAACAAAATCTCTTAAAATTTAAATAAGATTGATGTCACATCAAGTATCTTTGCTGTCACAATGGTGTATACTTACAAGTCAATAACAGTAGGAAAGCTAGAAAATTCAAATATGTGTAAATTAAATAAACTAACAAACAATAAACTAAACACAAATCAAAAGAGATCTGTTGCTAACTCTGCATATCTGAAATACATGAAATTTGCTCACCATGTATAAATAAAAATATTAAAAAACAAAACCAAGTAAAAAAAAAACAAATTTTATGTGACAAAACAGAAAATAAACAAGTCTTACAGATACGCAATACAGAGACATAAAAAATCTTGTGAAGAAGACGGAAAAACAACAAAATAAAAATTATGTGACATAGCAAAAGTAGTTCTAAGAAATAAGTTTACAGCACAAAACATTCACGTTAAGTGAAAAAGAGACTTGGGGCCAATGCCAAGGCACAGTAGGTTAATCCTCAGCCTGCAGCGCCGGCATCCCATATGGGCACCGGTTCTAATCCCGGCAGCTCCACTTCCAATCCAGCTCTCTGCTTTGGCCTGGGAAAGCAGTAGAAGATGGCCCAAGTCCTTGGGCCCCTGCACCCATGTGGGAGACCAGGAAGAAGCTCCTGGCTGCTGGCTTCAGATCAGCACAGCTCCGGCCGTTGCAGCCATTTGGGGAGTGAACCAGCGGAAGGAAGACCAACCTCTCTGACTCTCCATCTCACTGTCTGTACCTCTACCTCTCAAATAAACAAATAAAAATCTTTAAAAAAAGAGAGGCTCAACTTTACATTTCAGAAAGAAAAAACTAAACCTAAAGTTGTTGCTAGAGCCACTTGTCACACAGCTCGACAAGGCTAATGTGACATGTTGGAGAACGGGGAAGAATCACACGGAATCATGATAGTCTTTTCAATATAATTTATTATTCAATAATCAATACCACTCATATATATATATATATATATATATATGTATGTATTCAATGCACACATCTAAAGGTCAATACCACACAACATGTCATTAGTTCACAGGTCATAACACACATCTAGGAGTAAGGCAACTTCCAGAAATATCTAGCAATAGTAATAATTATAACACATACAGAGCATAAAAGCTTAACCAATCTAAACACTCATGGCTAAGGATGTAATATGAATGCTGTGTTCTCAAGGTTTGTATTGTGGTCACGAAAAGTCAAAGTCCAGAGTCCAAAGTCCCTGTTACCACTCGGAGAGACAGATCCCAGAACAGTCACTTATGGACAGGAGTCGTGGGATGACTGGCACTCTGGGCAGTAGGCTTGAATTCCAAGACAGATGGCAAGGGGAAGGGTTGGAGAGGTCCAGTCCGGCTCCAATGTCAGGTCTGGCAGCAGCTGGGATGTCCAGGCGAGGTGGGCTCCAGCAGGGTGGTGAGCAGAGCTTCAGTCAGTGAAGACTCAGGCAGAGTTTCACTTGCGTTGAGCCATGGTGCCCAAGGGGATGAAAAGCAGTTGTGAGACTTGTCTTTTTATCCCCACTCTGGGGTAGGTGGGCAGTGAAGCTGCCCTGGTGTGTTGCCAATCAAAAGCTCATCTGATATTGGTGTCAGGGTGTGACCAATGGTGTTTTACGGGTCTTCCGGGTGTAGCCAATCATGATGCAATGGTGAGGGTGAAGTAATGCAGCAGCCAGCTGGTTGGCTTCTTCTTATGATGTAATGGCCCCCAGTCCTTATCAGGCCTCACCACCTGCATCTGTTCTGACAGATGGTCTGGGAAGTTCCTGGTGCTTTAGTGGCCTTAGCTTAAGTAATTTCATTTTGGTTTTGCTTTTTCTCTTTCTTTTTGGGTTAGCAGTGCTCTGTAACTCTTTTGGGACTTTTGTGGGAGCATAGGGAGCAAACAAATAACTAAGTACAAATAAATGAAACAGTGTAGTAAAATGATAGAAAACATTAAAAAATCAAAAGCCAATCTTAGATAAACCAATTTTCATACCTTATACTGAACTAAGGTAAGAAAAAGAGATGACAAAAAAAAAAAAAAAGAGAAAACATTACAACTGATACCATGGGAAAACAAGGGATCATAAGAGACCCATATGAACAATGACATATTTAAAAAGTAGATAACCGGCTGGCACTGTCGTGTAGTGAGTAAAGCATCTGCCTCCAGTGCTGGCATCCCATATGGGCGCCGGCTTGAGTCCCAGCTGCTCCACTTTCAATCCAGCTCTCTGCTACGTACTGAGAAAGCAGAAGATGGTCCAAGTGCTTGGGACCCTGCACCTGCGTGGGAGACCTGGAAGAAGCTCCTGGCTCCTGCTTTTGGATTGGCCCAGCTCTGGCCTTTGCAGCCACCTGAGGAGTGAACCAGCAGATGAGAGGCATCTCTCTCTCTCTCTCTCTCTCTCTCTCTGACTCTGCCTCTCTGTAACTCAGTCTTTCAAATAAATAAATAGTTTTTCAAAAACAGTAGATGATCTAGAATAAATGAATAAATTTCTAGAGATATAAAATCTACCAAGACTGAATCATAAATCAATATAAAATTGGAATAGTGAGGAAACTGACTCAATAATCAAAATCTTCCAAAAAAGGAAAGTCCAGTCAGATGGGTTCACAGGTGGATTCACTGAATTAAACCTCATTTCTTTAAAAAGGTAGCTTTCTTCAGGTATTTCATTTTAGAATTAAAAAACTTATTCATACAGTATAAAATCACTAAATATATCATTAACAGAATGGAAGCATATTTACAAGGTCATCATTTAGATGCATAAAAAGCACTTGAAAATTGTTTTTCATAATGAAAACTCAATAAGTTAGTTATAATGGGAATGCATCATAACACAAAAAGCCAAGTATGACAAGTCCATAGCTAACATCATACTTAAGGCTGAACGATTAAAAATTTTTGCTCTTAGATCAGGAACAAGATAAACATACTTACATTCACCATTTATATTCAGCAAAGTATTGCTATTTCTGTCCAGAGTAATTGTGCAAGGAAAAGAAAGTAAAATCATCCAAACCAGAAAAGAAATGACATGACATTATTTGGAGATTATGTGACCTTATATATATAGGTAAACCCTGAATATTCTACCAAAAAATCTATCAGAATTAGTGCATCCAGTAAAGTTGTAGAATACAAAATCAGCATGTAAAAACAAATGACATTTTTATATTATTAACAACAAACTAGAAAACAGAAACCACTTAAATTTATAATAACGTGAAAAAAGTACTTAATGAATAAATTTAATCAAGTTTCAAAGTCTGTACTCTGAAAACAGAATACATTGATAAAACAATTTAGAGAAGACAAAAAAATGGAAAGATAATTTGTGTTCTTGTATTGGAAAAATTTATGGGCAAGAATTTTCTGGGTCAGACCCCAAAAACACAGAACACAAAAGCAAAAGTAGACAAGTGTGATTTAATGAGACTGAAGAGCTTCTGCAAAGCAAGTGATCAACAGAGTGAAGAGACCACATACAGAATGGTATAAAACATTTGCAAGTTATACATCTGACAAGGGTTTATACCTAGAATCTGTAGGGAACATAAAAAATTGATAGCAAAATACCAAATAATCTAATTAAAATAGGTGGTAGATTTAAACAAATATTTCTCAAGGGAAGACATCTAAATAGCCAACAGATACATGAAAAAATATTCAACATCAGTAATTATCAGGCAAATGTAAATCAAAAGTATAGTGAGATATCACTTCACTCCAGTTAGATTAACTATTATGAAAAATACAAAAGATAGCAAGTGTCTGTGGGGAAGTGAAGAAAAGGAAATATTTGCACACTGTCGGTGAGAAGGTAAATTAATACAAACATTATGGAAAAGAGTATGGAGGTTCTATAAAAAAATAAAAACAGAACTACTATATGATCCAGCAATTTCCCTACTGGGCATATATTTAAGGAAAATAGAGTCTGTCAAAGATACATTTGCATTCCCATGTTTATTGCAGCATTACTGACAACAGACAATAAATGGAAACAATCTAAGTGTCTGTTCACTGATGAATGAAGAAATGTACATATACAAAATGTAATACTACTCACCCATAAAAATAGGATGAATCTTGTCATTTGCAACAACATGGATGGAGCTACAGATTATCATGTTAAGTGAAATAAATGAAGTACATGAAGGCAAGAAGTTCGGTGTCTGAATCATATGTGGAATATAAAAATTTGATCTCATAAAAGTTCAAAGTATAATGGCAGTTAATAGAGATCACGAAGTGTGGAGAGATGGAGTTACAGAGAAAGGTTAATTAATAGGTGCTAAGTTATAGTTAGATATGAACAAGAAATTCTGGTGTTCTATTGCACAGTAGAGTGACTATATATAATGTTGTTGTACTGCATATTTCTCTCTAAAAAACCAGAATGTAAGATTTTTCATGTTTTCACCATGGAGAAATGTTCAATATTTGAGGAGACAGGTATATGTATTCTGATTTGATATTATACAATATATACATGTTTGAAAAGTCACATAGTACCCCATAATTATGTATAATTTTTGGGTCTGCTTCAAAATTAAAAAAAAATAGTGCTTTCAGCAAATACTTCTGGAACAAATATGTATCCATATGCAAAATAATATGATTAAACCCCTACCTCATACCACATACAACATTTATTCAAAATAAGATACGGACACATAAGCATAAATATAAAATTCTTAGATAACAACATAAAAGTAAATTGTTGTGACTTTATTTGGGGCAATGTTTTCTTAGACTTGACACCACAAAGAAAAGTGGGAAATATAGGAATAAATTAGACCTCATGAAAACTAAAATCTAAAGGAAGCTATCAAGAAGCTGACAACTCACAGAAGGGGAGACAATATTTGTATTGTATAAAGAGTATATAAAAACCTCTTACAACTTAATTAAAAAACAATCTGATTTCTAAAATGTGCAAGGAATTCGAATAGGCATGTCTCCAAAGAAATTATATGGGTGGGTAATAAAATATACACCACCTGATTATTCATCAGTGTGCACTAGCACCTTTAATTTATATTTGGTTATGTGACCTTGCTATGTCCAATATAATATGGTCAGGAATTGAGTACGTGATATTTCTATAATTTAAACTTTAAAAACCATTGTATACGGTTGTTTATTCCTCCTATTCCTTCTCATGTCCATGACAAAAGTATCCATGGCTAAGTCACTGGGGTAATTTAGAGACTCATAGGGAGACCTTATGCTAACTTCTGTCTTAGCTTAAATCAGCTGACACCGTGCCACCACAGCTAAACTACAACTGCATGAGAAATCTGTAATGACTTTGGTATGCGTGTCAATGAGATTTTGTGGTTGTTACAGCATACCTTCTTGAGTTAAGGTTTTTTCATTAATTTGATGGACAACGGAGGGCATTTGACTAAACAGATGAGTGACCCTAGAACAGCAATTTAGATAATTATTGTTCTCGCCAACCTCAGCCTTTAATGGAAATTCATTCAATCCCAATTTTTTAATGACTCAAGAAAGCAGTTACCTTATAACTCTCAGTATAAAGACCCTTCCTCATTTTAGAGAAAATTTGAGAGATTTTCTGCAGAGAGTTTGTGTGTGTGTGTGTGTGGAGCCTAACAATGTTAGTTTTTTTGAAATACATCACATTTTAGGAATGAATATTTCTTTTCCTAATGTTTCATCACTTCTTAGGGAGTTAATAGGGAGGAATCGTGAAAGATTTGTAAAAAAACAAGTCTCTCTTATGAGTGTCTTTGCTCAAAGTACTGTAGGCTAGTCAGGGAGTTAGTGAAGTACAAAGGAGCTGAGAGGTCTCTACTAGTAGTCTTTGTGACATAGCCTTGCACCCAAATTCCATCCCCTTAAGTGTCAATTAAGCATACCCACTGTCCCATCATGCACACAAGCCTCCTCCACCATGAATACGCTTGATGAACACGTGTATGTGGAGCTCCACGTTGAGACACCACGAAAACTTTTCCAAAGATCATCACAGGTACTGAACCCCACCCAAACTCTACCCCATTTGTATATTCATTTAGGGCACCACCCCCAACCCAATAAATGGCAGCAGGCAAATTGAAGTGGGGTACATTTCTTTCCTCATGGGGCTGCCTGAATCCCCTTCTGCATGTGTACCATCTCTTTAAACTTTTAAATAAGGCCTGGGGGGCCAGCACTGTAGCTTAGCAGGTAAAGCCACCGCCTGCAGTGCCAGCATCCCATATGGATGCCGGTTCGAGCCTGGGCTGCTCCACTTCCAATCCAGCTCTCTGCTATGGCCTGGGAAAGCAGTGGAGGCTGGCCCAACTCCTTGGGCCCCGGCACATGCGTGGGAAACCCAGAAGAAACTCCTAGCTCCTGGCTTCGAATCAGCCTAGCTCCGGCTGTTGTGGTCATTTGGGGAGTGAACCAGTAGATGGAAGATCTCTCTCTCTCTCTCTCTCTCTAACTCTGCCTTTCAAATAAATAAATAAATCTTTAAAAATAAATAAATAAAGCCTGTTCTCATTCTTGTCTTTTATCTATTGTCTCTGTTTGGAATTGTCTCGTGGGGGAGGCAAGAATCTGGAATAAATACAGTTGAGCATCGTTCCCCATAATGAAAAAACTACTTTGAGAGTTTAGGGAAGATTTTGATCATGAAGCTGCATCAACTGCTCTTAGAAACAGGTCACATGCTGTTGTACAGACTGCTCACTGTACAACTCTAGAGTGTGTTATTCTCATCATAGTCTGTAGAGACCGTGATTGAAGAGTAAGGGGCGATAGTCATAGAAGGTGATATATGAGTGCAATGGAAGGCCAAGTCAGTTCAGATCTTGGAGTTCATTATGTAAAACCTAAAATATATACATTGTGTCTAGCACAGAATATGTGTTCACTAAACCTGTCTGTGCATGGGTGTGTCTTATGGGAATTTAAACTTAATTCATCCATGTATAGTAGGTAAAATTGTCGGGAGATTTGGAGTGGAGTCTTATTTTGACTCTGTGTGGTACTGAAGTAGGCAGACATACAGGTTAAAACTATTAGATTTGTGAACTGGAAGACCATGCCTTTGCCACGCCCCTGTGTGACCTCATGCCCCTACCTGATGCTTTGCCATGCCCCTTTGTGGCCTCATTCCCCTACCTGGCCACACCTGGGTGCCCACCAGCCAATCAGGTTAATTAACCACTCCCCTTTGGAAGTGGGTTAAAAGCCAGGACAGGCTGTGGCCTGGCCTGCTTTTCTTCCCTGGCCTCTTGTCAGGAGGGAGCTTGCTGTAGCCCCACGCCTCCAGGGCGCATGGCCTTCGGGCCATGTGCTCTAGGCTTCCTGGCCCAGATACTGGCCTAGATGCTCTTCCACGTAGCTGGTTCCTGGTGCTTGGTATGAACCCCTATTCACCTCTCTCTTAAATAAAGCTCTCACTCTCCTATACATCTTTCTCACTAAATAAAAGCTTAAAATGTACGATGCTGCCTCATTTATCTGTGCCAGTATTTAGAATCTTCTCTAAATATTAGGCAAGAACCCTCTCGGGCTTATTAATATTGGGGATTTAGTAATAAGCCCATGGTGAAATCGTAAGGCACCCCAAATTCTGGTAGCACATGTGGCACCCTGGATAGCATTCCTAGGGAACTTTAAGGGGCCACATTTCAGTGTAAATTTTAGGGGGTCTTCTCCGATTTCAGTACTGGACAATTGTCCTGGCCTATATTGCCTTCTGTGTAAATAAGGCAGGGTAACCTGTGATTTCTAAGGACTTTTTTTTTTTATTTCTGTGAAAATTTTCAATGGCTCTCAAGTGGGGGATGGGTTGTGGACAGGAGTTTGCAATGTAACAGATTTTTTTAAAGCACTGGAGAAAACATGGAGCAAACCAAACTAAAAATGTAAATTAAAAAAAAAAAAACACAAACTCAGGAATAGAATTCTCAATGGTATCTGTGACAAAGAGGAAAAATGTAGTAGCCAGAGTCAATTGCACCAGCACTAAGGAGCTGCTCCCAGAGCAGCAGGAAAAACCACAGGCTGGCTGATAGAGCAGGGAGAAACCTTATAAACCAATTAGTTCAACTCCTTCTATGAAAGAGGGGGAAAAGTGATGCCCAGAGAGGATAAGAGACTTTCCCAAAATAACATAGTGCATCTGCGGTAGAAACAGAATTGGATTGAGGCTATCTGAACCCAAAGCCTGTGGTTCCTTGCTCTGTGCCCAAAACTCATTTTCTAAGGAGGGTGTGAGATTGCAAAGGAATAAGCAAAACACTTGAGAAGCCCAAACAGATAGTTGGAGGAGGAAAGATAACTTAGTCATCCAGAAAAAGGAAAAAAATGAGAAGAAATCAACTCTTACATAGCTTGTGGCAACCAAGAAATTTTTAAAGTATGCACACTACCTTGAAAATGAGTCAAGAAGTAATCTCTGATTTATAGGAGACCTTGGAGAAAGTAAAAGGGAAAAGAAATAAAAATATTTAAAAAGTTTACTGCAACTTGTTCTTAAAATGAAGAGGTTTTATAAAAAGAAATTATACTGAGAAGATTCTTTGAACAACTTTGGGAATGGAATTTGATAACTAAAGATAGCTTCAGATAAATCCTGGTTAAGCACTTGATCTATTGCCTAGGCACAGTATTGTATTCAGAGTGGGTACTAAAGAAATAATTCTTGAGTGGAAGGCAATCATGAGTATTAGAGAGAAGATGTAATGGTAATATGAGAAGTAAGAATGTTCTTTAGGTGTGGCACCACCCATGCTTTTATTTATTTGCATTTAAAACTAACATTTAAACAGAAAGAGCAGCTGCTTTACAAACAATTCGAATTGCAAACTTAAATCAGCTGGAACTCACAAGGTCTTTGAATTCTATTTAAATCAGGAATGCGGAAAGGGTGATTTACACATGTTCTCAGGACTGAGATGAAGAGGGAAAAAAAGAGGGAAAAAAGCTGATAATGGTGTGAGAAGAAATAGGGTCTCTTAAATATTACTATCTCTGTAAAATAGTACTACCATCTGGAAAATAACTTGGCAACTGCTTAACCCTGTAATTAAATCTTTTTAAATGTGATATTATTAAGCCAAAATATAGGAAATGCTAAAGGAATACAAAGGTTTAAGTATTTGGGGCCAATGTTGTGGTGCAGCACGTAAAGCTGCTACCTGCATCCTGGAGGTCCAGGCTGCTCCACTTCTGACCCAGCTCCCTGCTATTAACTTGGGAAGGCAGCAGAGAATGGGCCAAGTATCTGGGCCCCTGCATGGGAGACCTAGAGGAAGTCTGATCAAGCCTTGACCTGTGGCCACCTGGGGAGTGAACCAATGAATGGAAAACCTCTTTCTCTATGTCTGTCTCTCCCTCTCTCTATAACTCTGCCTTTAAAATAAATAGATAAGTCTTTTTTTAAGTAAATATTCATCATAGAGGTTGCCAATGCTATAGTTTCTAAACTCCACTTAAATTTCAGGAGTGGGGCTGGGCACTTGGGTTAGCAGTGGAGTAGTGTTTGCATGGAATACGTGAAGGATTTTTATAAACTTTATTTTCTCAGATTGTAGTGTTTCAGCATTTTGTGATTAAAATATTGTTTATGGAGACTTGTAGTTGGAAAAAACTTAGTCTTTAAGGAAGAGTGAAAACATGAGACTAAAATATTGTGATTTCTATGATTACAGCATACAAAATGTAGGTAAAAAGATAAAAGGAACACATGACATGGTATCAGTTGTTATATTTCATTAAGGCGACAGAGTCATTTCACTCTTTAAAAATATTTTTAGATTTTATGCTAAAGCTTATGAAGACTCCATAGAAACACAAGGACATGTGCAGTTTAAAAGGAGAATAAAATAGAAGTTGCAAATAAGTAAAACTGGAACTATGCACATGTATAAATAGGAAACAAATGAACCAAATAATGATAGCAATTGCTATATAAAGCTTAGGGGAGGAGTATTTTTTTTGTATTTTTGTATCAAATTTTAACATTACGTAATCTTTTCAACCAAAATAATACTTTTACAGAGTAGGTAAATTCTCTTTCAATCACAAATAGCCTAAAGGCAGGGAAAACTTTATAAACAATATATATACATACATTAATACTAATATAATATGATATATGAATAGAAAAAAGGCTAAACTGATAACAATGCCTACACTATGGTTTCCCAATTAAGAATGATAATTTATTCTCTCCTTTATTTGCCAGACTGTGCATAATATAGTTATATTATCCTTATAATTACAAAAAGAAATGTATACCTCAAAACAGAAAAGGAAAAACAAACTAGACCAGCATGCATAATCATATATAAAATTATAATAATGAGAGGGAAGAAGAAATGAATTACTGACATTAGATTGTCTTGACAAATGAAAAATATCAAAATATATATAAGCTTTAAATGTGGCAGCTAACACATGCATTTTTATGAAATAGGAAAGTATGAAATCATAGTTAAGGGAACATATATTTTTCTCTTTACCACGTGGTATTTTTTTCTCAAATAGTTACATTAAGTGATGGGAGTTTGGTGCATGAGCTTCAGTCACTGTTTGGGATGCCTGCATCCCATATCAAAGTGCCTAGTTCAAATCCAGCTTCTTACAAATGTGTATCTTGGGAGACAGCAGGCAATGGCTCAAGCACTTGAGTCTCTGCCACCATGTGGTTAATCCAGATGGTGTTCCACGTTCCTGGCTTTAACTTGACCCAGACTAGGCTGTTTTGGGCATTTAGGTGGAAGAGTCTCTGTTTGCCTCCCTGTCCTCTGTTTCACTGCCTTTGAACTATAATGAAAAATATATAAATAAAAATCTTCAAAATTAAAATGGTTATCGTTAGAGGGAGAATAAACCATTTCCCCTCTCCGACTGAACAGTAGTACTACAGACCATAAAATAATGGAGATTTAAGTTAAAATCAAGAAGTATGTGTTGGCCGGCGCCGCAGCTCACTAGGCTAATCCTCCGCCTTGCAGCGCCAGCACACCGGGTTCTAGTCCCGGTCGGGGCGCCAGATTCTGTCCTGGTTGCCCCTCTTCCAGGCCAGCTCTCTGCTGTGGCCAGGGAGTGCAGTGGAGGATGGCCCAAGTCCTTGGGCCCTGCACCCCATGGGAGACCAGGAAAAGTACCTGGCTCCTGCCATCGGATCAGCGCGGTGCACCAGCTGCAGCGCGCCTGCCGCGGTGGCCATTGGAGGGTGAACCAACGGCAAAGGAAGACCTTTCTCACTGTCTCTCTCTCTCTCTCACTGTCCACTCTGCCTCTCTAAAAAAATAAAAAAAGATAAAAGAAGTATGTGCTGAGTAATTCAGGCTGAGATAGATAAATATGAGCTATATACTCATCTCTCTAAGTGTTTACTTTCTAGTTCAGAATATGAAACACAGATTTGTAGAATAAAAAGAGTTAGGGATAGATTTAGAGACTAGCTATTCCAAACTCTCACACTCCATATTTACAGATAAAGACATTAAGACCTGAAACAAAGAAAATACTTGCATAGTTGGTGGTAAATCCTAGTTCATTTTCTGCCTTATTCATCATATTTTGCTGCCTCACAAATGATGTTAGTTGCAATAAAAGAATTAAACCTTGTTCAAGGCAATGATAGCAGAAATAGTTCAGGCAGTGCATGGCTACTTTCCAGAGAGGTGACATAGATTTATAGATTGTAAATGCTGAAGAAGCAGAGATTAAGTAATGCTAGGGTTCCCGAGGAAAGCTATTCAGGGAAAACAGAATTTGGTAAAGCATGGCAAGGGGAAACAGCATTTAAGGCAACTAACGCTGGGAGGGGCAATGACATTTTTGGAGACATGATTAGAGTGGCACATTGAGTCTCCTTTTGACAAAATCATTGCTTATTAGAACTGAGAAGTATAAATAGAAGTTGGCACTTCCCCATTTGTACAGATGGGGAATTTGTGGCTTTTAAAGTGGAAGAGATGCATTCAAATTATGCATAGAAAATGGCAAATCCAGCACAATAGCTTCAATCTTAATCTTGAGAACCTCCATTCAGTGCTACTTTCACTACGCTGTGAACAAATTGTTACCCAATTGCCTAAGAAACACAAATTAAATAGATGAATAATCCAAATATTATTTAGAGAAAGATGATTTATTGGAGAGAAAAATCACACAGTCTCTGGGAATTCGCCTGGGTTGTAATGAGAAAAAAAATCATAACCTTAAGTACATGATTAACAAAGTAAAAAAAATGATCATTGATTCAGACTTAAAATTATTCTAAAAGTAACACTTGACTAATTATTATTGCAATATTGGAATAAAATTATAACTAAGCAAAGATAAGTGAATTAGGCACAAAAGTAACTTGTTGAATTGATAAAACTTTATTTGAGCTATTGTATTCTTTTCTGAGAACTTACTATGTGCCAAACAACATGCTAAGTTGGCAAGGGAAGTGCAGGAAAAAAATGAGAGATGAACCATGCCAAATTAAAGTTTGCACTTTAATGGGGACATAAACGTGCCTGCCTAGTTAAAGACCCATTTTCTAGTTTCAAACGTGAACTAGGAGAAAAAAAATCATTCTTCAAAAACAGGAGCCATCACAGAAAGATAACAAAGATATAGGTGAAACAAAAACACATTTTAAAATTATGTTTTATCCTTCTAAGATACAGTGTGAAAGAAAGAGGTCCTGTTCAAATACTTTAGGCTGACACACGTATGAAATAGTCATCTTTATTAATTACGAGATTGATCCCTTTGCTTTTCTTTTGTGACTATTTGTAAAATAGCCTAGCAAAAGGCTGTGGATGTTTCTTACCTTTGGAGGCTGATTAGTGGGCATACTTTTGGTAGACAAATAGGAGGGCATTATCCTGGCACCCTGAGGTTCCCTGAAGAATGAGTCTCTGTGAGGAAAGAAAAGGTACACACTCGGACCACAGGTCCAGGTGCTTGCCCAGGAGGAACACCAGCAGTGAGGATGTGGAATTGTCTCTAATTGCCTTCTCTCTAGCTTAGGGAGCAGCTGGGTGTTGAGCTAACTTTTATTGAAAGCAGCTGGGCATTAGGAGCTGGCTACTTTAGCCAGGCACAAGCAAGCCACCAATTTTTCTTCCTTCTTTCATTGGTGTCTTTTGTGTGTATACAACTCTAAAAATTTGCTGTCCTCCATATTAGCTCCACTAGTTTTGTGGTTCCCCAATATCATTTCATGTATCTGTTTCAAATTTTCCGTCTCACTCTCCTCTCTTAACCTTGAGGACATTGTGCTAAATTATAGAAGACTGTCACAGAAGAATAAACTGTCTCTTTCCACTTATGTAAGGTATTTAAAATGGTCAAACTCATAGAAAAAGAAAACATAAGGATTGTTGCTAGGGACTTGCTGGGAAAGCGGGGAAATGAAAGCGTTGCTCTTCAACAGGTGTAAAGTTTCAGTTAAATGAGATAATTAAGTTTTAGAGATAACCTATATAAAACTGTGCTTTTAGTCAACATCACACTGTATACTCAAAATGTGGTTAAGACGGTAGATCTTGGGGTTGGTAGTGTGACTCAGTTGGTCCCGGCTGCTGCACTTCCGATCCAGCTCTCTGCTGGCCTGGGAAAGCAACAGAAGATGGTCCAAGTGCTGCTTGGGCCCCTGCGCCCATGTGGGAGACCCAGAAGGAGCTCCTGACTCCTTGCTTCAGATCGGCTCAGCTCAGGCCGTTGCGGTCAATTGGGGAGTGAACCAGCGGATGGAACACCTCTCTCTCTGTCTCAACCTCTCTCTGTAACTCTGTCTTTTAAAAAAAATCTGAACAATGCAAAAGAAGTAGAAAAGACACTTCACAATTTACCATCATCCTTCATGATAAAAATCATTAAGCAAATAAGGAATAAATGTCATGTCCTTACTGCGTATGGTTGTCTATGAAAAACTGACTGTTAATACCACACTTCATGTTGAAAAAATTGAATGTTTTGCTAGTTTTATCAGAATAAAGCAATGATGTCTTCTCTCCCAATTCTTTCCAATGTTACACTGAAATTGTGATAAACTAAGACAGGAAATAAAAGGCCACATGGATTACAAAATAAATAAGTTATCTGTGCTTATATTAACCAGTGACATTATCACGGATGTTGAAAATTCTAAGAAAGCCATTAAAATCTATTAGAACTAATAATAGAGTTCAGATAGCTTGAGAAATACAAAATCAATATTCAATTATTTTTATACACACTTGGAATAAGCCAACTGAATAAGAAATAAAGAAAACAATTCCACTTTTTTAAAGAAAGAATAAAATACTCAGGATTAATTTCATCAACAAGTGCAAAATGTATACTCCGGACAATACAAAGCATGAGGTGGGCATTTGGTGCAACAATGAAGATGTTGTTTGGGATGACCACATTCCATCTCAAAATACCTAGGTTAAAGTTTCAGCTTTGCTTCCAATTCCACTTTCCTGCTAATGCCATCCTGAGAGGCAACAAGTCAGTGTAGTGGGGTTCCTTCCATTCCCGTGGGAGATCTAAATTGAGTTCCTATCTCTTGATTTCAGCCTGGCTCAACCCTGTCTCAAGTGTTTGGAGAGTGAACTAGTAAAGAAAAAAATGTCTCTAGGGGCTGGCATTGTGGTGCAGTGAGTTAAGATTCTGCCTGCAACACCAGCATATCATGTGGAGCACCGATTTGAGTCTTGACTGCTCCACTTCTAATCCAGCTCCCTGCTAATGTGCTTAGGAAGGCAGCAGAGGATGGTCCAAGTGCTTGGACCCCTGCCACTCACATGGGAGACCTAGATGGGACTCTTGGCACCTGGCTTCTGCCTGTCCCAGTTCCAGATGTTATGGTCACTTCAGGGAGTGAACCAGCAGATGAGAGATTCTCTCTGTCCCTCTCTCCTTTTCTCTATTGTTCTGACTTTCAAGTAAATAAATGTATCTTTATAAAAATTTTCTCCCATTCAAATACAATAAGTAGAAACTAAATAAATGAAATCTAAAATGCTATAAAATATATTCAAAAATTTTTAAGTCCTAAATAAATGATTTTTTTTGACAGGCAGAGTTAGAGAGAGAGAGAGACAGAGAGAAAAGTCTTCCTTTTCCGTTGGTTCACCCCCCAAATGGCCACTGCGGCCGGTGTGCTGCGCTGATCCTAAGCCAGGAGCCAGGTGCTTCCTCCTGGTCTCCCATGCGGGTGCAGGGAGATGGAAAATTATTTCATGTTCATGGATCTGAAGACTCAATCCTGTTAAGAGAGCAATACCATCTGAGTTAATCTACAGAATCAGTGGAACCTCTTTCAAACTACCAGCTGTTTTTGTTGTAGAAATTGACAAGGTAATTTTGAAATCCATGTAGAATTTCAAGGTACCCAGGTGTAATCTGACTCACTGCTCAAGAAGGTACATACTGTAAACCTTGGTGCTGTTTATATGGTGCTAATTCTTTCGGCATAAAGAATGCAAGGGACTGAACACTGTGGCATAGTGGGTAAAGCTGCCACTTGCAGTGCCAGCACCCCATATGGGTGCTAGTTCAAGTCCTGGCTGCTCCACTTCGGATCCAGCTCTCTGCTATGGCCTGGGAAAGCAGTAGAAGATGGCCCAAGTCCTTGGGCCCCTGCACCCACGTGGGAGACCTGGAAGAAGCTTCTGGCTGCTGGCTTCGGATTGGCACAACTCCAGCCATTGGGGCAACTGGGGAGTGAACCAGTGGGTGGAAGACCTCTGTCTCTCTCTACCTCTCCTTCTCTCTCTGTGTAACTCTGAGTTTGAAATAAAATAAATCTTTTAAAAAAAGTATACAAGAGTTGTGGAGCCATGACATTCTCTGTTTAGATTTCAAAGGGCACCAAGGACCCAAGTGGATACTTGTACAGAAGGAGCGACTATAGAAATCAATGCCTAGTGGAGACATGAGAACATGGAAGTCTACTGTGGATGCTTCCCACTAGGGCAACATCTATTTGAAGTGTGTGAGTAGTACTGTCCCTGTAATTATAAAGATAGCAGCATGCAACAATAGCCCAAGACAGCTTCTGGGTGGACGAAATCAGCAAGTTTGTTAGCCAGGATTGATCAAGGCCTTGAGTATTGGGGGCCCAACACTCACCCCAGTGTGCCCAGGATGCAAGACACAGAGTCAAGGAAAATTATTCAGGGCCGGCGCTGTGGCATAGAGGGTAAAGCTGCCACCTTTGGTGCTGGCATCCCATATGGGTGCCGGTTCAAGACCCGGCTGCTCCACTTCCGATTCAGTTCTGTGCTATGGCCTGGGAAGGCAGTGAAAGATGGCCCAAGTCCTTGAGCTCCTGCATCATCATGGGAGACCTGGAATAAGTTCCTGGCTCCTGGTTTTGAATTGGCGCAGCTCCAGCCATTGTGGCCATCTGGGGAGTGAACCAGCGGATTGAAAACCTCTCTCTCTCTCTCTCTCTCTCTCTCTCTCTCCCTCTCCCTCTCTCTCTCCCTCCCTCTCCCTCTCCCTCTCTCTCCCTTTCACTCTCCCTCTCCTTCTGTCTGTGTAACTTTCAAGTCAAATACATAAATATTAAAAGAAAAGCACAAAAACAAAAAATTATTCTCCAGCCATACAACATGATGTTTTTCCTTTTGAGTTTCATACTTACTTGGGACCAACTATTCCTCTTTTCTTCCTTTATCTATCTAGTTGTATCTCTCCTTTTAGAAATAAAATATCTATCCTATGCCTGACTTTTATGGTATTCTGGAAGCAGATAATTTGTTTTAATTTCATAGGCTCGTAGCTGGGAGGAATATGACTCAGGATAAATTGTGCCTTGCAGGGGCCAGTGTTGTGGTGTAGCAGGTAAAGCTGCCACTTGTAGTGCCAGCATCCCATATGGGAGCCGGTTCAAGTCCCGGCTGCTCCACTTCCAATCCAACTCTCTGCTGTGGCCTGGGAAAGAAGCAGAGGATGGCCCAAGTCCTTAAGTCCCTGTACCCGCATGGGAGACCTGGAAGAAGCTTCTGGCTCCTGGCTTCGGATGAGTCCAGCTCCAACCATTGTGGCCATCTTGGGAATGAACCAGTTGATGGAAGACCTCTCTCTGTCTCCTCTCTCTCTTTGTCTCTCTCTGTCTCTCTCCCTTTGCCTCTTTGTAACTCTGCCTTTCAAATAAATAAATAAATCTTTAAAAAATTGTGCCCTGCATTTCATCTATATCTTATTAATTTATTTTTATTTTCAAAATGGCATAGTGTATAAAACCTCTGCCTGCAGTGCTGGCATCCCATATGGGTGCTGGTTCATGTCCTGGCTGTTCCTCTTCTGATCCAGTTCTCTGCTATGGCCTGGAAAGGCAGTAGAAGATGGACACATGTGGGATACCTGGAAGAAGATCCTGGCTCCTGGCTTCGGATTGAGCCAGCTCTGGCTGTTGCAGCCATTTGAGAAGTGAACCCTCAGATGGAAGATTCTTTCTCTCTCTCTCCCCCTCTCTCTCTCTCTCCCTCTGCCTCTGTAGCTCCACCTTTCAAATAAATAAATAAATAAATCTTTTTTTTAAAAATCAATTATGAAATTAAAAAAAAAATTTGAGGGAAAGAAAGTGAGACAGACACCCAGAGATCTCCAATCTGTTGATGCACTGCCCAAATGCCCACAATAATTGGGGCTGGGTCAGAGTGAAGCTGGGAGCAGGGAACTCAATCCAGATCTCACGCATGGGTTACAGGAACCCAACTACTTGAGTAAGCAATTGCTGCATACCATGGTGCACACTACCAGGAAGCTGTAATTAGGAGTAGAACTGAGAATCAAACCCAAGCATTCTGATATGGGATCCACCCAGTCCTGGCCAAGCCCTGGCTGTAGCAGGCATTTGGGGAGTGAACCAGCAGATTGAAGAGTGGCCTCTCCCTCTCTCTCATAAATAAAATAAATTTGAAAGCATAAAAGGGAACTACCATGTGATCCAGAAAATGTCCCTTCTGGGTGTATGCCAAAAGGAAATTAATTAAGCACCTCATAGAGATATCTGCCTTTCCATGTTCATTGCAGTGTTATTCACAATAACAAAACATGGAAACAACTTCAGTGTCTATTGATGAATATCTATATAGGAAATTATATGTATATGTGTATATATACATACATATGTATACACACACGCATGTATTTCAACCTTACAAAAGAGAATTACTGCTCTTTGCAACAAATGGATGAACCAACCTAGTGAATATTATGTGAAATGAAACAAACCAGGTACAGACAGAAAAACATAAGAGTTTTATTTCTTGAGGTACCTGACAAATAGTCAAATGCCTAGACACAGGCTAAACTGTGAGTCCAGAAGTGGCAGGGGAGGAGTGGGGAGATATAAATCAAAAGTTACAAGGCTGCAGTTTTGTTGGATGAATAAGTCCAGAAGTCTAATACACAATAAGAGGACTATGGTTAATATTTTTAAAATTTTTTTTTCTTTTAGAGAGAGACAGAAATAAAGGTCTTCCTTTCCATTGGTTCACTCCCCAAATGGCTGCTACAGCCGGCGCGCTGCACCGATCTGAAGCCAGGAGCCAGGTACCTCCTCCTGGTCTCCCATGCGGATGCAGAGCCCAAGCACTTGGGCCATCCTCCACTGCCTTCCTGGGCCACAGCAGAGAGCTGGACTGGAAGAGGAACAACTGGAACAGAATCCGGCTTTCCAACCAGGACTAGAACCCGGGGTGCCAGCGCCGCAGGCGGAGGATTAGTCAAGTGAGCTGCGGCGCCAGCCAATATGTGTTATACACTAGAAATTTGGTAAGAAAGTTTTAAGTGGTCTTATCACAAAATAATGGTGACTAAATATGGTGACTATATGAGATGATGGATATGCTAACTGGCTTTGGCTTGACTTTAGTAACCCCCTCATTATGTATTTGCATACTGATATATTATGTTGTAAACCTTAAATATATACCCTTTTAAAAAAGAAAGAAGGTCTTTGGTTGTCTGGGAAAGGAGGGAATTGTAGTCAGAAAGGAGTAACAAAGGACATAAGGAAACTTTTGGATTTTTGAAAGTAATGGATATGCTCGGTATCACGATTCTCACAATAGATTCACGAGTTTATACATATATCTAAACTTAACACATTTTACACATTAAATATGTGCTGTCTACTGTATGTTAAGTTGTATTCCAACAAGGTACTGTCTTTAAGTGTACACCAAAATAACCTGAAAGCCTGTGAAAACGACACAGGTTGCTGTCCAAACCCCAAGAGTTTCAGATTGGGTATATGATTATCTTTGATGGAACCTGAGATTAACCATTTAATTAATCTGTGTTGCTTATTTTTTAAGATTGAATTATACTCCATTGCAAATATGTGTGGCACAGTTTCTGTATTCATTCATCTATCAATGGTCCTTCCATTTGTTTCCATGTCTGGTTACTATAAATAATGCTGCAATGATTGTGGGAGTCCAAATATCTCCTTGAGATTTTGCCTTCAGTTTTTTTGGATAAATACACAGAAGTGGAATGGCTAAATTACATGCTAATACCAATTGTAATTTTTTGAAGAATTTTTACATTGTCTTCCATAGTGGCTGCACCATTTCACATCCCCACCAATAAGAAGGATTTCAATTTCTCTATATCCTTGTCAATCCTTGTTATTACTGGTGTAGTCATTTTATTGTTTATAATTGCCAATCTAACAAGTCTGAAGTGATTTTGATTTGCAATTCCCTGATGATGATTTTTTTGTTGTTGTTGTTGACTTTTTTTCATATACTAGTTTACAGTTCTTTTGAAAATCATCTACTCAGGTACTTTGCATAATAGATCATCAGCTTATTTTCTTTTTCTTTGCTATTAAGTTGTGTGAATTCATTATATATTATGGATATAAACTCCTTATAATATATATGGTTTGGAAATATTTCCCCTCATTTTTAAACTGCATTTTAACTCTGAATATTATTTTCTTTTCTCTGCCAAAGGTTTTTGGTTTGATGTAGTCCCACTTGTTTATTTTTATTTGCTTGTGTTTCGGGGAACATAAGCAAATAATTGTCAAGATCCCATGTCATGAAGTTTGTTAACTATGTTCTTATAGGAGTTCTGCAAATTTATATTTTATATTTAAATCTTTTCTCATTTTCAGTTGATTTTTGTCTAGGGTATAAAATAAGGATCCAGTCGAGTTCTGTCATATGTAGATATTCAGTTTTCTCATCATTATTTGTAGAAGAGATTGCTTTTTCCCCACTGCGTATTCTTGGCACCTTTTTTGAAGATCAGTTGGTCATACATGTGTTGATTTATTTCCAGCTTCTCTATTGTACTCCATTAGTCTTTCATCAGTACCGCACCATTTTGATTACTGTATATTTGTACTATGTTTTAAAATCAGCAAGTTTGATGCCTACAACTTGTCGCTCCTCCTCTTCATGGAGGAACGACACAGGACCCTGTGCTGTTCTTTCGTCTGCTCGGCCCTCCCCGGGTTTGCTGCTGGTTCTTCCCGGGTTGGCTACCATCCCTTCCACCTCCGTGGAAGGGCAGTTCCCCCTGGCCACATTCCCCACTTCCGCAGGGGAGCGGCACACCGCCGGCCGGCTTTCTCGGGGGCTGCACGGGTTCCCTTAGATGTTCCCCATAGATGTTCCTGGTGCATGCCGTCTCTCTCCTCCTTTATAGTCCTCCTCTGCCAATCCTAACTCGGCTGCCCACACGCCGAGTACGCTGCTCTCCTCCAATCAGGAGCAAGTCCTACAGTTTATTAGTTGAACTGGAGGCAGCTGTGCGGAAGCTGTTTACTTCTCTCCCAACGCCACATTGTGGGAGAGCAGATGCATAGAATAAGTCTTAATTCGAGTAACTTAGTCTAGTCCGGTTGCTCCCCACACAACTTTATATTATTTTTTCAAAACTACCATTATTTCTTTTTTTTTTTTCTTTTTTTTTTTTCTTTTTTTTTTTTTTGACAGGCAGAGTGGACAGTGAGAGAGAGAGACAGAGAGAAAGGTCTTCCTTTGCCGTTGGTTCACCCTCCAATGGCCGCCGCGGCCGGCGCGCTGCGGCCGGCGCACCGCGCTGATCCGATGGCAGGAGCCAGGAGCCAGGTGCTTTTCCTGGTCTCCCATGGGGTGCAGGGCCCAAGCACCTGGGCCATCCTCCACTGCACTCCCGGGCCACAGCAGAGGGCTGGCCTGGAAGAGGGGCAACCGGGACAGAATCCGGCGCCCCAACCGGGACTAGAACCCGGTGTGCCGGCGCCGCTAGGCGGAGGATTAGCCTAGTGAGCCGTGGCGCCGGCCAAAACTACCATTATTTCTATTGCCCCCACACTCAACTTAAAGCCTTGTTCTGTCTTGAAATATTTAAAATGTAAATTTTTTTAAGATTTTTATTTATTTGAAAGTCAGAGTTACACAGAGAGAGGAGCGGCAGAGAGAGAGAGAGACAGAGAGAGAGAGAGAGAGATTTTCCATCCATGGTTCAATCTCCAATTGGCCCCAATGGCCGGAGCTGTGCCGATCCAAAGCCAGAAGCCAAGAGCTTCTTCTGGGTCTCCCATGTGGGTGCAGAGACCTAAGGACTTGGGCCATCTTCTACTGCTTTTCTGGGCCATAGAAGAGAGCTGGATGGGAAGTGGAGCAGCTGGGACTTGAACCGGTGCCCATATGGGATGTGCCACAGCGCCGGCCCCAAAATGTAAATGTTTAATTGACACATAATAATTGTAACCACCTTCCTACACTGTTTCTATGCATTTATTCTTTGTGAGTCACCATATAAATGAGATATTGTAGTATTTGTCTTTCTGTGTATGACTTATTTTACTTAACATAATTCCTTCAGGGTTCATCCATGTTGAAGGCAGGATCTCCTTCTTCTTTTTTTTTTTTTTTTTTTTGGCCTGAATAGTGTTCCACTAAACACATACACACACATACACACACATACACACAAATGAAGAGTCTCCTAAAAGTTCTTGGACATGCATACTGTAAAAGAATTGCAGGTGATTTTCAAAACTATTTTACACCAAGATAAATATATCTTCAAATTACATTTCCCATGAGTCATTTTAAGTATCTCCATAGATACAAATTTTATGTTTCAGTTTAAACTGAAAAAAACCATGCAACTTGTATTTATGATTAAATACAGAAAATGACTTAAAATGTTAGTATCATGATGATGATAATATCTACCAACATTTCTATAGCACCTTAAAATTTATAAAGCATTTTTAAATATTTATTTTTAGGGGCTCACTTGGTTAATCCTCCTCCTGCAGCACCGGCATCCCATATGGGCACCAGTTCTAGTCCTGGCTGCTCCTCTTCCAGTCCAGCTCTCTGCTGTGGCCCGGGAAGGCAGTGGAGGATGGCCCAAGTGCTTGGGCCCCTGCACCCACGAGGGAGACCAGGAGGAAGCACCTGGGTCCTGGCTTCAGATCGGCATAGCTCCGGCCATAGCGGCCATTTGGGGGGTGAAGCAACACAAGGACAATCTTTCTCTCTGTCTCTCTCTAATTGTCTAACTCTATCTGTCAAATAAATAAATAAATAAAAGATTTATTTTTTTATTTATTTGAAAGGCAGAGTTGCAAAGAACGAGACAGAGGCAGAAAGAGAGAGCTTCACTCCTCAAATGGCTACAACATCTGAGCCTGGACCATACCTAAGCCAGGAGCCCGGGGCTTCTTCCAGGTCTCCCATGTGAGTGCAGGGGCCCAAGCATTTGAGCCATCTTCCACTGCTTTCCCAGGCACATTAGCAGGGAGTGAATCACAAGTGGAGCAGCCATATTTCAAACCGGTGCCCATATAGGATGATTGCACAGCAGGCAGAGGCTTAATGTACTATGTCACAGGTCACAGCACTGGCTCCTAAAATAATTTTTTTTTGACAGGCAGAGTTAGACAGTGAGAGAGAGAGAGAGAGAGAGAGAGAGAGAGAGAGAGAGGTCTTCCTTCCATTGGTTCACTCCCCAAATGGCCACTACTGCCGGCGCTGCGCCGATCCGAAGCCAGGAGCCAGGTGCTTCCTCCTGGTCTCCCATGCAGGTGCAGGGCCCAAGCACTTGGGCCATCCTTCACTGCCTTCCTGGGCCACAGCAGACAGCTGGACTGGAAGAGGAGCAACCGGTACAGAATCCGGCGCCCCAACTGGGGACTAGAACCCAGTGTGCCAGCGCCACAGTACGAGGATTTGTCTTTCAAGACAAAATAACTTTTGTGTAAGAACAAAAGGCCAGATTATTAATTATCAGAGAAAAAGGAGGTATAATAAAATGAATATGTGCTTTTGAACAAGAACCTAGTAAATATTCATCAAATTCTGCTATGAAGGGAAGTTATGCCAGAGTTGTGGTGTAGCAGGTTAAGTCCCCACCTGCAGTACCGGCATCCAATATGGGCATGGGTTCAAATCCCCGTTGCTCCACTTCCAATCCAGCTCCTTGCTAGTGTGCCTGCGAAAGCAGTGGAAGATGTACCGAGTACTTGGGCTACAGCATCCATGTGGGAGACCTGGAAGAAGTTCCTGGTTTTTGCCTTTGACCTGGCCCAGCACCAGATTTTGTGAACATTTGGGGAGAGATCCAGCTGATGGAAGATCTTTCTCTCTCTCCCTCCCTCCCTCCCTCTCTCTCTAACTGTACCTTTTGAATTAAGCAAATAAATCTTATTTTTTTAAAAAAGTGAGTGTATTCTAAAAAAGTGAATGGTAAAACAAGGATAGAATGATGTGAAAGAACATGTTTGAAAGATTTCAAGTAGACTCTACTGTGTGAAAGGAATTTAATAAGGTAATTTTACATTATATCATTTATTGTTATTGCAATGTTCCTATGATAATTGATATTAACCCGTTTCATAGATGAGAGCATTGTTGTTCAGAGCTGATCAAGACCAAATAGAAAGTTCGTAGAACTTCAATTCATCCTCATCTCTGTTTGATGCTAAACTCCTTATTTTGTTTGTATTGTTTTATGTGTGGAATGTCACTGTATGTCATAGAATGTTTTGGTAGGAATCAGAATACAGAGGACCTTGAATTGTTCAGAAGTTAGGTATGATTCTGTATGGTTTGAGTTAATATTGGGTAGGGGAGAGAAACGGATGTTATAATAATAAAAATTGTCTTTGAGAAAGGGTATCTGTGAGAAGATGGATAGGGAGTGGGGAAAGTGTGGATCTTAGGTAGCCTGCAGATGGGAAATTGGTTAGTAGGCTGTTTTCAATTGTCCATTCATAGGGACTATGAGGGCCTGATCCAAGGCAGCAATGGTGAAGAGTGTGCCTTGTGCTGTTATCTTTATGTCAGTGTTAATTTTCTTTGTCCTATTGTTTGTGTTGGGTTGCAGAATAATTGACTGACATACTGCATCATAATGAGATACAGGTCAAATAAAAATAAACAGGAAGAACATTGGAAACAAAAGATCACACTATACTCTTTAAAAAATCCATTGATGTGATGTAGCAAATGTTAATATGATAGATACAATGTACACTGTGCCAGATGCTAATGATTGTGTAAGTAATGTCCTGGTCATCTGTTTCAGTAATGAGAAAGAAGTAATGACAGCATACGGATACATATTGGTTGAGGAACTGATTTTTCTTCTGAGAGGTGATACATATTCATGGAATTTCTCACAGCTATAAACATGCATTAACCTGCAAAATATAAAGGATCGGAATGAACAAAGTGCTATTATACAGGAGTGTCTATTCAGATCCACAGATGAAAATAACAATTTTAGTATGGCATAATTAAAGTCAGAAAGGTTCTTTTACAGCTAAGCAGCATTCCCAACCTGTATGGCTCTAAAAAATAATTTTTCCTTTCTGAGTTCCACTTTTCTTCTAGGTACCTAGAGGAAGTTGAATTAGATAATCTCCCAGGACTCTTTTAGCATTGAATATTACAGGCAAAAAAGATTCTATACTTTGAAGTAGCAGGGAATGGCACAAAGAGTAGGTTTATTAGGAGAAGATAGGGATGAGATATACCTCTGAATACATCAGCTTCTCACTGTCTTCCTTCAATCTATTCCTACAGACCAAAAGATGTTATTCTGAAACAAAAACTGTCAGCATTGTGCCTTCTCTGTCTTTCACTGATTACAGTTATATTTCTCAAATTTGAGAAATGTGTGGATTCTTCCATACTCATAGGTTTCAGTTTGTTATTTTTGTAAACTGTTATTTGTATATGAACAAAAACCTATGAAAATCTGTGGAATACTTATAATTTTAATACAAAGAGTTGCAAATTTGGGTCTTCATTGTGGCTTAGTGGGTAGAAACATTGCCTGTGACATCAGGCATCCCATATGGGTGCCAGTTCACTACCTGGCTCCTCCGCTTACAATCCAGCTCCCTCAAATGCACCTGGGAAAGTGATGGAAAATGGTCCAAGTACTTGGACCCCTGCATCCATGTGGGAGACCCCAAAAAAGCTCCTGGCTCCTGATTTTGGCCTGGCCCAGCCTTGGCTATTGCAGCCATTTGGTGAGTGAACCAGCAGCTAGATCTCTCTGTCTCTGTATCTCCCTCTCTGCCTGTATCACTGCCTTTCAAATAAATCAAATATATAAAATAAATAAATCTTTTTTTTTTAAATGCAAGTTGAATGTAAGCTCAGTTACAAGATCAATAAAATTTGAGTTAGCAACATGAACTTACTGTGATAATATTTTGCTGAAATAAATCACTGATACTGACTTTGAATATAAAGTTGTGTTCTCTTATTTTCCTCTGTTCTAATCTGATTATTCCATTTCGGAACATCGTGAGCCATAATTTGAGTTATTACCATTCTTCTAGCTTTTTATTTTGAAATGATCTCAAGCATACATACCTTTCAGCAAGATTTTTCATTATATGCCTTTTCATTTTGTGTTTCTTAAGCATTTCAGAGCAAGTTGCCAACATCATGCCCTTTTGCCTTTACCCAATTCACTATGTATTATGTAAGGACAAGGAACCATAATGAAATTAATAAAATTACATTATAATACTTGATATAATGTAATTACCTAATCCTGAACACATGTTGAAATTTTACCACTTGTCCCAATAATGATCTTTATAGCTGCTTTCCCCTGGCACAGCATCCTATCAGTGTCATAAAATGATATTGTATTGCATTACCTTATATATTTCTTTTCTTTTGTCTTTTTGACATTTCCTTTAAAAATAATTTTAAATTTTAAAATAAAAGTTCTGAGGTAGTCAGAACCCCATTTCCTCTATTAATGTATCAATATCTTTGTCACAGTAAGTGAACAATATCTAGCTTTCCCTAAATTTTTTTATCCAAATTGATTTTATCCTTTTCACTCCCACCACCCCCCGCCCCGGCCTCTAGTAACCAACAATCTGTGTTCAATTAAGGTTTTTGTTTTTAAATTTTAGTTCCCAAATATAAGGAAAGATCATGTGATATTTGTCATTCTGTGTCTGGCTTATCTCATTCAAAATGGTGTCCTCCTGTTCCATCCTTTCTGCTACAAATTATGGGATTTCATTTTTCTTTTTAATACATGAATGATATTCCATCATGTATATATACCACATTTTCTTTGTCGATGCATCTGATTTTGGACACCTGGGTTGATTCCATATTTTGGCAATTATGAACAGAGTTACTATAAACATATATAAACATACTACAAAAAGTGCTACTGTAAACAGCAGGTATCTCCTTGATACAATGAGTTCATGTCTTTTGGGTATACACACCATAGTGGGATTGCTGGATCATACAGCAGTTTCATTTCTAGTTTCTTCAGAAATCTTCATACTGTTTTCCAAAGCAGCTACACTAATTAACATTCCCATGGACAGTGTAGGGGTTCTGCTTTCTAGACAAATTCTCCGGAATTTTTTACTCTGTCTTTCTGAAAGGGGTGAGGTGATATTTCATCGAGGTTTTGATTTGCATTTCTCTAGTGGATAGTGATATTGAGTATTGTTTATATATTTGTTGGTTATTTATATTTATTCTTTTGAAAACTATCCATTCATGTCTGCCCATTTCTTAACTGGATTGGTTGTTCTTTTGTTGTTGAGTTTTTTGAGTTGCTGATTTATTCTGAGTATTAATTCTTTGCATATGTAGCTTGCAAATAGTTTATCCAGTTCTTTCAGATGTCTCTTCACTCTATTGCTTTCTTTGCCGCACAGAAACTTCTGAATTTTATATTATCCCACTTGTCTAGTTTTTATTTTGTTGCCTGTGCTCCGGAGGTCTTATGCAAGAAGTCATCACCTACATCAGTATCTTAAAGAGTTCCCCTATGTTTTTGACAATAGGTCTGATCTGATTTCATCATCATTTAAAAAAAATCATCTATTATTTTTCACTTTATGTTTCTGTGTGGGAGCAAACTGTTGAAATCCTTACTTAATGTATACTAAGCTGATCATCTGTATATTAAGATAATGGAAAATGAATCTTGATGTGAATGGAAGGGGAGAGGGAGTGGGAAAGGGGAGGGTAGTGGGTGGGAGGGACGGTATGGGGGGGAAGCCATTGTAATCCATAAGTCGTACTTTGGAAATTTATATTCATTAAATAAAAGTTTAAAAAAAAGAGTTCCCCTATGTTTTCTTCTATGAAATAATCTCATAGCTTCAATTCCTACATTTAGATCTTAATGTATCTTGAGTTGATTTTTGTTTGTGGTGAGAGCTTAGAGATCTAATTTCATTCTTCTATATACACAAATTCAATTTTGTAAGCACCACTTATTGAAAAGACTATCCTTTCTCTAATGTATGTTTTTGGCACCTCTGTCAAAATCAATTGACTGTATATGGACTAATTGCTAGGGTCTCTCTTCTGTACCATTGGTCCATTTGTCAGCTTTGATGCTAATAATATATTGTTTTAGTTTTTAGTATGCTTTAAAATAAAATTGTGATGACTCCAGCTAGATATTGCTCAAGATCACACTGACTACTAGGTATTTTTTGATCCCATATGAATGTTAGAATTGTTTTTTTTCCATTTCTGTAAAGAATTTCATTGTATTTTGATAGGGATAACATTGAATCTATAGATTGCTATAAATATTATAGATATTTTAATGATATTAATTTTTTAAATTTTTTGTGTCCTTGATATTTCTTTCATCAATATTTAATAATTTTCATTGTAGAGATTTTTCAGACCTTTGGTTAAAATTATCTTTATTTATTTGATTTTTTAAAAAGATTTTTATTTATTTATTTGACAGGTAGAGTTACAGACAGTGAGAAAGAGAGACAGGAAGAAAGATCTTCCATCCACTGGTTCACTCCCAAAATGGCCGCAACGGCCAGAGCTGTGCCGATCTGAAGCCAGGAGCCAGGTGCTTCCTCCTGGTCTCCCATATGGGTGCAGGGGCCCAAGCACTTGGACTATCTTCCACTGCCTTCCCAGGCCACAGCAGAGAGCTGGACTGGAAGAGGAACAGCCAGGACTAGAACCAGCACCCATATGGGATGACGGTGCTGCAGGAGGATTAACCTAGTGCACCACGGTGCTGGCCCTATTTGATTTTTTTTTTAATAACTATTGTGAATAGGATTTATTTTCTGTTTTGTATTTCAATGAGATCAATTTTGGTTTATAAAATTGCTGTTAGTTTCCATATATTGATTTTGCATCCTATAACTTTATTGAATTGGCCTACCAATTCTGGCATCTTTTTGATGGAGTGTTTAGGGTTTTTCATGTACAACATCATTTCATATGAAAACATGTATGTTTTGACTTCCTCCTTTCCAATGCCAATGCCTTATATTGCTTTTCCTTCCCTAATTACCTTTTTATGATAATTCCAAAGCTATATTAAATATGAGTGTTGAAAATGGACATCCTTGCCGGCGCCGTGGCTCAATAGGCTAATCCTCCACCTTGCGGCGCCGGCACACCGGGTTCTAGTCCCGGTCGGGGCGCCGGATTCTGTCCCGGTTGCCCCTCTTCCAGGCCAGCTCTCTGCTATGGCCAGGGAGTGCAGTGGAGGATGGCTCAGGTGCTTGGGCCCTGCACCCCATGGGAGACCAGGAAAAGCACCTGGATCCTGGCTCCTGCCATCGGATCAGCGCGGTGCGCCGGCTGCAGCGGCGGCCATTGGAGGGTGAACCAACGGCAAAGGAAGACCTTTCTCTCTGTCTCTCTCTCTCTCACTGTCCACTCTGCCTGTCAAAAATAAAAAAAAAAAAAAGAAAGAAAATGGACATCCTTGTGTTATTTCAGATCTTCAGGGAAGTATTTTGGTCTTTTCCTTGTTCAGTATGATATTGGATGTGGGTTTGTCATACATTGGCTTTATAGTTTTAAGGTATGTTATTTCTATACCTAATTCATTTTTTATCAAGAATGGATGTTGGATCTTGTCAAATACCTTCTTTCCATCTATTAAAGATATGTGATCTTTGTTCTACATTCTGTTTATGTGATTTATGACATTCATTGGTTTTTGAATTATGAATCATCCTTGCATCTCTGACAAAAATACCTCTTGATTGTCATGTATTATCTTTTACATGTAAGATTGGATTCAGTTTGCTAATATTTTGTTAAAAATTTTAGCAACTGTGTTCATCAAGGATATTGGTCCATACTTTTCTTTTCTTGTGTTGTATTTATTTGATTTTGGGATCAGAATGATGTTGCCTTCCTCAAAGGAGTTGGGCAGAGTTCATATCTTTAATATTTTTGAAATAGTTGAAAAATATTGTACTAATTTTCTCTTTAAAGGTGTTCTAGAATTCCATGATAGGGCCATCAGGTCCTGGATTTTTCTTTGATGTGAAATGTATTAATTGCTGTTTCTTATTAGTCTGTGTAGACTTTCTGTATCTTCTTGTTTTAATCTTGGAAAGCTATGTGTGTCCATGAGTCTGTCAATTTTTAGAGGTTTCCCTAATTGCTATTTGTTCATAGTAGCTTTTTAAATTTTTTTTTGACAGGCAGAGTTAGAGAGAGAGAGAGAGAGAGGTCTTCCTTTTTCTGTGGTTCACCTCCCAAATGGCCACTACGGCCTGCGCACTGTGGCCGGCGTGCTGCACCGATCCGAAGCCAGGAGCCAGGTGCTTCCTCCCGGACTCCCATGGGGTGCAGGGCCCAAGCACTTGGGCCATCCTCCTCTGCCCTCCCAGGCCACAGCAGAGAGCTGGACTGGAAGAGGAACAACTGAGACAGAATCTGGCGCCCCGACCGGGACTAGAACCCGGGGTGCTGGTGTCGCAGGTGGAGGATTAGCCTAGTGAGCTGCGGCGCCGGCCTCATAGTAGCTTTTAAATGATCATTTACATTTCTTTGGTATTGGTAGTAATGTTTCTTTTTAATCTCTAATTTTATTTGAGTTTTTCTATTCTTGTTTACCTGGATAGATGTTTATCCATTTTGTTTATCTTTACAAAAACCCAACTTTTCATTTGACTTATCTTTTATAATAGTTTTGTTTTCATTTTCATTAGTTTCCAGGAAGATTTTCATTTCCTTTTAAATTCTTCAAATATTCTCACTCAATAGCATATTATTTAATTTCCATGTATTTGTAAATTTTCTTCTTTTCTTGTTGATTTCTAGTTTTATTAAACCTTTGTGGTCTGAAAAGTTATATGATGTGTATTCAATCATTTTAAATCTACTGTGACCTGACTTCTTATGATTTATCTTAGAAAATTTTACACGTGCTGATGAAAACAATGTGTATTCTGTAACTGTTGGGTGAAATGTTTTATAAATATCTGTTAAGTCCATCTGTCAAATTTGATATATCTTTGTTGATTTTCCCTCTGGTGAACTGACCACTGGTAACAGTAGGTTGTTGTAGCTTCCCAATACTATGATATTGGGGTCTATCTCTCCCTTTAGGTATAATAATGTTAGTTATATGTCCGTGAGATCTTCTGTTGGGGATATATGTCATTTTCACATCTTCTCACTGACTGGATCTTTTAACAATATATGTCGGATTTTGTCTCTACGTTTAGTTTTTATCTAAATTCTGTTTTATCTGAGGGAAGTATAGCTACTTCCCCTTGTTTGTGCTTTACATTTGCATGGTATATCCTTTTCCAGCTCTTCACTTTCAGGCTATGTTTAAATGTATATGTTTAAATGTGAAAATCTGAAGTGATTTTCTTATAGGCAGTATACATCAATATTTTGTGATTTTTGGTTTTTTATTTCTTATGTGGTGAACAAATTTCATGTATTTCATATATACAGATTTTAAAAGCATAATAATAAATTCCACCCTACCATCCCTCAAGCCCCCAAGCTCCCATTCTACCTTCTCATTTCTTTTTACTATTTCTTTTAATTTTTTAAAGATTTAGTTTATTTATTTGAAAGACAAAGAGGCAGAGAAAGAGAGAGAGGTCTCCCATCTGCTAGTTCACTCCTCAGGTGACTGCAATGGCCAGAGGTGTGCCGATCTGAAGCCAGGAGCCAGGAGCTTCTTCCAGGTCTTCCATGAGGGTGTAGGGGCCCAAGGACTTGGGCCATCTTCCACTAATTTCCCAGGCCACAGCAGAGAGCTGGATTGGAAGAGGAGCAGCCAGGAGTAGAACCGGTGGCCATATGGGATGCCTGTGCTTCAGGCCAGGGCTTTTACCCACTGTGCCATAGTGTTGGCCCCTTCTTTTAATTTTTACAATAACATACTTTCAGTTTATTTTATAATCACAAAATTAACCCTCCACGAAATAAACCACTAAATAAATTCAACAGGTAGTATGTAGAAAAGTCATTGTTCCTCAACTGTATAGATAAGGGTTGTAAACAGTAGTCAAATCTCAAAATGTCAATTTCGTTAATTTAAAATACGTTTTTACTACTCTGTTATAATAGTTACCAAAAATCAGGGAAAACATATGATATTTGTCTTTCTGGGATCTCCAGTTGCATCCAGTTTGTTGCAAAAATGATAGGAATTCATTCTTTTTTATGCCTTCATGGTATTCTATTGTGTGTCTGTGTGTACACGCACACACACACATATACACACACATACATATCTTTATCCAGTCATCAGCTGATGGACACCTGGGCTGATTCCATATCTTAGCTATTGTGAGTTGAGCTGCTATATACAGGGGAGTAGTGGCCGGTGCTGTGGCCTAGTGGGTCAAGTCACCACCTGCAGTGTCAGTAACCCATATGATCACTGGTTCAACTCCTAGCTGTTCCACTTCCAATCCAGCTCCCATATAATGTGCCTGGGAAAGCAGCAGAAGATGTCCCACATCTTGGGGCCTCTGCACCCTTGTTGGAGACCCAGAAGAATCTACTGTTGTGGCCATTTGGGGAATGAACCAGCAGATGGAAGACCTCTTTTTCTTTATCTCCCTCTCTCTGCCCTCTCTCTCTTTCTGCAACTCTACTTTTCAAATAAATCAATACATCTTAAACAAAAGAAAAGGAACATGGGGGTACAGATCACTCTTTCATAGCTGATTTCATTTTTTAAAGAGATGTATTTATTTTATTTGAAAGGCAGAATTACAGAGAGGCAGAGACGGATGGGGTGGGGGAGTCTTCCATCCGTTGATTCACTCCCCAGAGAGCCACAACAGCTGGAGCTATGCCAATCTGAAGCCAGGAACCAGGAGCTTCTTCTGGGTCTCCCACGTGGGTACAGGAGCCCAAGTACTTGGGCCATCTTCCACTGTTTTCCCAGGCCACAGCAGAGAGCTGGATCAGAAGTGGAGCAGCAGGGACTCAAACCAGTGTCCATGTGGGATGCCAGCACTGCAAGTGGCAGCTTTACCTGCTACGCCACAGTGACAGGCCCACTGATTTCATTTTGTTTGGGCAAATTCTCAGGAGTGAGATGACTGGCTCATATGATGTATCTATTTTCAGATTTCTAAGAGTCTCCAGACTGTCTTCCATAATGGTTGTACTAGTTTACATTTCCACCAACAGTATATTAGGGGACCTTTTCTCAACATCCACACCAATACTTATTGTTGTTGTTGTTGTTGTTGTTTTATTTTGGGATCATAACCATTCTAACTGGGATGGAGTGAAAACTCATTGTGGTTTTGATTTGCATTTCTCTGATGGCTAGTGATCCTGAGCATCTTTTAAAGTGTCTCTTAGCTATTTGTATTTCATCCTTTGAAAAATGACTGTCCATATACTTAGCCCATTTTTTAACTAGGTTTCTTATTTTGTTGTTGAATTTTTTGTGCTCATTGTATATTCTAGATATTAATCCTTTATTAAATGTATAGCTTGCAAATATATTCTCCCATTCTCTCAGTTTCCTTTTTACTTTGTTGAGTGTTACCTTTGTGTGCAGAACCTTCTTAGATTTATGTAATTCTATCTGTTTTTGCCTTTATTCCCTGTGCTTCTGGGGTCTTATCCAAGAAGTCTTTTCCTATGTTAATGTCTTGCTGGTTTCAGGTCTTAGATTTAGATCCCTAATCCATTGTGAGTTTATATTTGTATAGGGTGTTACGTAGGGTGTCGCTCCCCCTCTTCATGGAGGAACGACACTAAACCCTGCCTAGGCTTCATATCCGAGTCACGGCCCCATTATGTCGCTCTCCCTCTTCGTGGAGGAACGACACAGGACCCTGCGCTGTTCTTTTGTCTGCTCGGCCCTTCCCGGGTTTGCTGCTGGTTCTTCCCGGGTTGGCTACCGACCCTTCCACCTCTGTGGAAGGGCGGTTCCCCCTGGCCACTTTCCCCACTTCCGCAGGGGAGCGGCACACCGCTGGCCGGCTCTCTCGGGGGCTGCACAGGTGTTCCTTCAGATAGATGTTCCTGGTGCATGTTGTCTCTCTCCTCCTTTATAGTCCTCTTCCACCAATCCCAATTCTGCTACCCACACGCCGAGTACGCTGCTCTCCTCCAATCAGGAGCAGGTCCTGCTGTTTATTGGTTGAACTGGAGGCAGCTGTGTAGAAGCTGTTTCTCCCTTCTCAGCGCCATATTGTGGGAGAGCAGATGCATAGAATAAGTCTTAATTCCAGTAACTTAGTCTAGTCCGAGTTGCTCCTCACAGTAGGGGTCTTGTGTCCTACTTCTGTATATAGAGATACAATTTTCCTAATGTCATCTATTGAAGAGACTATCCTTTCTCCAGGGATTGATTTTAATTTGTTTGTAAAATATTAGTTGGTTGTAAATGTGTGGATAAATTTCTGGTATTTCTAATCCGTCCCATTGTTCCACTTGTCTATTCTTGTGCCAGTCTCAGGTTGTTTTATAATAACTTCACTGTAATATGTCTTAAAATTTGGAATTGTTATGCCTCTAGCTTTCTTGTATTATTTATATTGCTTCCACTATTTGGGATTTATTTGATTCTGTACGGCTTTTAGATCATTTTTTTCCAGATCTGAGAAAAACTTCTTTGAAATTTTATTTGGGATTGTATTGAATCTGTAAATTGCTTTAGGTAGTATGGAAATTTTGATGATATTAATTTTTCTAGTCAACTAACATATATTTTGATTGGGTAATTTGATACATTTACATTCAAGGTTAATATAGATACCTAGATAAGAACAAACTAGTCATTTTGTTGACTGGTTATTGATTATATCTGCTCAGTTAATGAGTTTTATTCTATAATCTGTTTTCATAATGTTTGCATCTAGTATAGAACTCTCTTCAGGATTTTTTGTTAAGGCTGGTCTTTGGTAATGAATTCTCAGCTTTTGTCTGGTAATCATTTTAGTTTTCCTTCATCTCTAAAGGGTAGCTTTGTGAATATTATCTTTCTGGCTTGTAATGTTTTCCTTTTAAGATCTTAAATGTATTATCCTACTGTCATCTGGTCTCTAGGGTTTTCGCAGAGAAGGCTGCTGCTAGTCTAATGAATGTTCCTTTAGATATAACTTGATATTTTTCTCTTACTGTGCTTAGGATTCTCTCCTTGTCCTTAACATTTGACAATTTGACAATGATACATGTTGAAGAAGATATGTTTGTTTGAGTCTGGATGTAGTCCTCTGCATTTTCCATATCTTCATGTCTGTATTTCTTTCAAGAATTGGGAAGACTTCAACTATTATTTCATTCAGTAGTTCTCAATGCTTTTTTTCCTTCTCTTCTCCTTCAGATTATCCCTAGCATATGAGCATTTGTTCATTTAATTATATCCTATATCATGTAGGCTTTCTTCATTTTTAAAAATTATTTGAACTTATTTCTTTTTTTTAACTTTTATTTAATGAATATAACTTTCCAAAGTATGATTTATGGATTACAATGGCTTCCCCCCCATACTGTCCCTCCCACCCACAACCCTCCCCTTTCCCACTCCCTCTCCCCTTCCATTCACATCAAGATTCATTTTCGATTATCTTAATATACAGAAGATCAGCTTAGTATACCTTAAGTAAGTATTTCAGCAGTTTGCTCCCACACAGAAACATAAAGTGAAAAATAATAGATGATTTTTTTAAATGATGATGAAATCAGATCAGACCTATTGTCATGTTTAATCCCAGTGAGACTCAAGTTGGGAATTGATAATTTCTTTTTTTTTTTTTTTTTTTTACAGAGGATCAGTTTAGTATGCATTAAGTAAAGATTTCAACAGTTTGCACCCCCATAGAAACACAAAGTGAAATATATTGTTTGAGTACTCGTTATAGCATTAAATCTCAATGCACAGCACATTAAGGACAGAGATCCTACATGAGGAGTAAGTGCACAGTGACTCCTGTTGTTGACTTTACCAATTGACACTCCTGTCTATGGCATCAGTAATCTCCCTATGCTCCAGTCATGAGTTTCCAAGGCTATGGAAGCCCTCTGAGTTCTCCGACTCTTATCTTGTTTAGACAAGGTCATAGTCAAAGTGGAGGTTCTCTCCTCCCTTCAGAGAAAGGTACCTCCTTCTTTGATGGCCTGTTCTTTCCACTGGGATCTCACTCGCAGAGATCTTTTGCCAGAGTGTCTTGGCTTTCCATGCCTGAAATACTCTCATGGGCTTTTCAGCCAGATCCGAATGCCTTTAGGGCTGATTCTGAGGCCAGAGTGCTATTTAGGACATCTACCATTCTATGAGTCTGCTGAGTATCTCACTTCCCATGTTGGATCACTCTCCCCTTTATTTATTCCATCGGTTAGTGTTAGCAGGTACTAGACTTGTTTATGTGCTCCCTTTGACTCTTAGTCCTTTCATTATGATCAATTGTGAACTGAAATTGATCACTTGGAGTAGTGAGATGGCATTGGTACATGCCACCTTGATGGGATTGAATTGGAATCCCCTGGTATGTTTCTAACTCTACCATTTGGGGCAAGTCAGCTTGAGCATGTCCCAAATTATACATCTCTTCCCTCTCTTATTCCCACTCTTATGTTTAACAGGGATCACATTTCAGTTAATTTTCAACACTTAAGAATAACTGTGTATTAATTACAGAATTAAACCAGTCATATTAAGTAGAACAGACAAAAAAACTACTAAGAGGGATAATGTATTAAGTTGTTCATTAACAGTCAGGGCTATGCTGATCAAGTCACCGTTTCCCATAGTGTCCATTTCAATTCAACAGGTTTCCTTTTTGGTTGAACTTATTTCTGATTGACTAGATTAGTTCAGATCTTTTGTCCTACAGATGAGAAATTTTTTATTCTGCTTCGTCTATTCTGCTGTTGAAGTACTCAATTATACTTTTTTTTTAAAAATCATGTTGATAGATGTTTTCAGGTCCAAAGTTTTTCTTGGTCAGTTTTAATGTTTTCTATCTCTTCATTGAATTTCTCATTCATGTCATCTTTTGTTTTCCTCACTTCTTTAAACTGTCTATCTGTGGGGCCAGAGCTGTGACATAGTGGGTTAAACCACCAACTGCAGCACCAGCATCCCATGTGGGGGCCGATTCGAGTCCCAGCTGCTCCTGTTCTGATCCAGCTCCCTGCTAATGTGCCTGGGAAAGCAGCAGAAGATGGCTCAAACTCTTGGGCCCCTTTACCAATGTGTGAAACCCGGAAGAAGCTCATGGTTCCTGATATCAGATTGCCCAGCTCCGTCCATTTAGCCCATTTGGAAAGTGAACCTGCAGATCGAAGATCTCTCTCTCTCTCTTTCTCTCCTCTCTCTCCCTCTCTCTATAATTCTCCCTTTAAAATAAATAAATAAATATTTTTAAGAAATGTCTAGGACCACTCTATTGAATTTTTCTGGCCTTAAATAGATTTACTTCAGATCAGGATCTATTTCTTTTTCTAAAAATATTTATTTATTTATTTATTTATTTGAAAGTCAGAGTTACAGAGAGATAGAAGGAGAGGGAAAGAGGTCCTCCATCCGCTGGTTCACTCCCCGATTGGCCACAACGGCCGCAGCTGCACCAATCTGAAGCCAGGAGCCAGGAGCTTCTTCCGGGTTTCCCAAGCAGGTGCAAGGGCCCAAGGGCTTGGGCCATCTGCTACTGCTTTCCCAGGCCAAAGCAGAGAGCTGGATCAGAAGTGGAGCAGCTGGGACTTGAACCGGAGCCCATATGGGATGACCAGCAATGCAGATAGAGGCTTTACACACTATACCACAGCACTGGAACCAAGGATCTATTTCTGGAAAACAACTGTTTTGTTCTTTTGGAGGTACTTTATCACGTTTTCTCTGTTTTCACATGAGCATCTATGCATTTATGCATCTGTTGTAATAGTTCCTTTTTATGTAGTAGATTTCATCAGAATGTAGGGTGTCATCTAGGTTGTTCATTGGCTCTGATTCCAAGAGCCCCTAAATGTAATCTCAGTGATTTCATAGGTGGTAATCAGTTTCAGCATTGTCTACAAGAGCTATAGTTTTGGGGCTGGTGCTGTGGAGTAGCATGTAATGCCGCGGCCTGCCTTACCGGCATCCCATATGGGCACTGCTTCAAGTCCCGGCTGCTCCACTTCCAGTCCAGCTCTGTGCTATGGCCTGGGAAAGCAGAAGATGTGTACTTGTTTGGGAGACCTTGAAAAAGTTCCTGGCTCCTGGCATCGGATAAGGTGCAGCTCTGGCCGGTACAGCCAATTAGGGAGTGAACCAGCTGATAGAAGATCTCTCTCTCTCTCTCTCTCTGCCTCTCCTTCTCTCTTTGTGTAACTCTGACTTTCAAATAAATAAATAATTATTTTAAAAAAGAGCTATAGAGTCCTAGTCTACACAGTCTTTGGAGGTAGTTTTATGGCTTTGAAGATTATGTGATTTTCCAGAGGTGTGTGCCTTTAGTCCCCAGAAAGTTGGGAGTTAATCACACTAGAGTTTTTTATGTTTTATTTTTATATATTTTTTTAAATTTTTATTTGACAGGTAGAGTTATAGACAGACAGAGAGAGAGAGAAAGGTCTTCCTTCCGTTGGTTCACCCCTCGAATGGCCGCTAAGGCCAGCGCTGTGCCGATCCGAAGCCAGGAGCCAGGTGCTTCCTCTTGGTCTCCCATGTGGGTGCAGGTCCCCAAGCACTTGGGCCATTCTCCACTGCCTTCCCGGGGCACAGCAGAGAGCTGTACTGGAAGAGGAGCAACCTGTACTAGAACCTGGCACCCATATGGGATGACGGCGCCGCAGGTGGAAGATTAACCAAGTGAACCACAGCACCGGCCCCGAGATTTTATTTTTCTAGCATTGTTTCTGGTGTCGTGGGACATAAAGAGAACTGTCCCCTGTTCTTTGTCTTAAAAAGTGCCCTTACTGTGCCTGTAAGCTTCTAATAGTGAAGGGTAACTTGTTTCCTCCTAAGACAATTTCAGTTTAACAGCTTCTTGACTGGAGCTCTTTGGCAATTTGGGGCAGATGAAGGTAGTACTCATACCCTCTTTGGAACTTAGTTGTTTATACCGTAGTCAGCACTCTAGACCTGATTTTACGTCAGTGAGGACTGTGGAATTCTCCTGTGGTCAAGGCTGTTTGTCTATAGCAGTGGTGGGTGTCATGGCACTTTTTATTTATGTTTTCCTGGCAAGATGGTCTCCACTGGCAGGGAAGCTGGGGATGGCGCAGTGGTCAGTGTTATTGCTCTTTTCTCTCTAATAGCCTTCAAAATCTATGAGCTATTTTATTTTTTAAAATTTATTTGAAAGTCAGAGTTACACTGAGAGAGAAGGAAAGGTAGGGAGAGAGAAATCTTCCATCCTCTGGTGTACTCCCCAGTTGGCTGCAATGGCTGGAGCTTCTTCCAGGTCTCCCAAGCAGGTGCAGGGGCCCAAGGACTTGGGTCATCTTCCACTGCTTTCCCAGGCCCTAGCAGAGAGTTGGATCAGAAGTGGAGCAGCTGGGACAGGTGTCCACATGGGATGCCGGCACTGCAGGAGGCAGCTTTACCCGCTACGCCACAGCACCAGCCCCTCTGAGCTATTTTAGATCTTATCACTTCATTGCTGAAGTGTTTTCTCTCGGTCAGTCTCCTCAGTTCCAATATTTTATATATAGAAGCTCTTTCCAGGTTAGATGGTGTTCCTTGGCCAATAAGTTGAGACAGGTGTGGTGGGCAGCAGCAGCAGGCACTGGCAGTAGTGGCAGCATGCTTTCTTTCTCTTGCTCTGCTCTTTGACATCTCTTTGCCATTGGCACTTCTCACCATTTCTTTCTTGAAGTGTTCCTTCAGTCAATCTCCTCAGTTTTAATATTTTATGTATAGAACATTTTCCAAGCTTGATGGTGTCACCTGGACAGGCTACTGGGGTAGGAGCAGTAGCATCAGTGGCAGCAGGAGCCGTACACATTGCTTGTCTTTCTGCTGGTTTTTGGAATATTATTGCTGTTTGTATTTCCTCTCATGTCTTTACTAAAGCTTTTTCTCAGATGATCTATAAGGAATGTTGTTCTTCCCTGGTCGTTCTGAAACTTTTCCTGGATGAGGTGGATGCAAGTCCTCTCTATTCAGCCATCTTGATTTCCATTTATCTTATATCTTTAGCTGTCTTTACCTTAGAAATGTTTTTAAACCTTTGCTTGTTCATTTATAATCTTGCTTTCCACTTTTTAAAAATAATAAACCCATTTTAATAACTAAACAATTGTTGTGATGGGTTGATAACTAAAAGTCAATATTGAAAAAGAAATATAAATCATTTAATGACAGACTTCTCATTTTTTTTAGTTATTATGCTTACTGTTATTGAGCCAAGCCAACTTATTTATGTACAAAGGTGAGGAATCAATTAGTATATCTTTTCTCCCTACTGTAGCACAGCACAGATTATATTGAGTTAGGGTAGCTTTATGCAGTTAGTTGTTTCATGGTTCAACTTTCCCATAAAGTTTCTCTGTTTGAATTAGTGAAAAAAAGCCCTCATTGTTCCTAAAGTGCTGTTATGACTTTCATTTTGTCTTGGTACCAACATGATCCATCATAAGCACTAAAGCAAATAGGAACACTGTAGTTGCAGAGATGTAACTAGTTGCAAGATGGAAAGCAGAATATGAATTTTTAAAGCTTATCTAACAAAAAATGTAAATGTTTAAATTTTTATGAAACTCACAATTTTAAGAATACACCTCCTGATTCCTCAGTTCATTAAATTGGACACATTTCTGATTATGACATAGCTTAACATGACCTCCGTGGCACTACCACTCCAGCTTCATAGCTTGTGGTATTCCATTAATTTCACTTAATTAAACCTTTCTATCCCATGCTCAATCAGCACTGAATAGCTTACAGTTTTATTTTAGAACATAATTGACAATTCCACATGTTCCTTCTTTTACTTATGTAACAAATTCTTATAATTTTATATTGCCTTGGCATCCATTCTGAATCTAGTCTTTCTTATACTTAGTCATCATTGGCACAGTTTCTGTTTTCTGACTTTCCTTAGTTCCTGGATATCTACTTGTATGCAACTGTCTTGTGGTGACCACCTCTCTCTGAGACACATAAATGCAACTTGCTTGATTTGTCCCAGTGGCCCCCTACATCCTGCAAAGTCTGCACAATTTTTGTTTTTCAGTGACCACACTGTTAGTCACAGTGTGACCCACAGAACTTGTGTTTTGCTCTTAACCCATCAATTAGACCTACCTATGAAAAACCTGGTTGTGTAATGCACTGGACCCAATTTAGGCCTCTTTCTGGCTCCCCACCTTCTATCACTCTCACTGATAACCCTCTTCTTTCGTGGGTCAGTGAGTAGCAAGCTGTTTCTGTGTTTTCGTTGTGTTGTCATTTTCTATTTATGCAGCCAATATACTTGAATCTAATTTCCTGGTCATGACTATTGTGGCAGGAATAAATGTACATAAGTCAAACAAAAGCCACAAGAGTGTCTACCAAGGAAAGTAAGTTCCCTGTGACAGTTCCACTAATAACAGGTTGAACATGTAGGCATTAGGTCATCAGTTAGAATAGAGAAGTATCTCATGAAAGATATATTGTAAATATCCGTAATCAAATCCCATGGAGCTTCATCAGTATAGAACTAGAGTTTATAGTCATTTTTCAAGACCTCAAGACAAAATTAGAGAAGATTATAACAACTCCACTATTTTTTCTTCCTGGAGTATTTCTTTTCTCTGTGGTAAATACTTTTCTAGATTTTAATGTGCAGCCACACCACCTTGCAGTGGTTATGATCAGAATCAACTACTTCTATGCTATCACTGGATGTTTTTTCTTTTACTGTTTTAGATGTAGATATAAGTGTGTACTATAATTTTTTAAAAATTTTATTTAAGGTATACAAATTTCACATATTTCATGTATACACATTTAGGAGCATAGTGATACTTCCTACCCTATCCTCCCTCCCACCTTGTTCCCACCCTTCCTCCTCCTTCCTCTCCTAATACCTCTCTTAATCTTTACAGTGATCTACTTTCAGTTTACTTTATACTCATAAGAGAAACTCTACGCTAAGTAAAGAGTTCAACAAATCAACACATAGTATGAAGAAAAAAACACTGTTACTCAATAGTAGAGACAAGTGCTATAAACAATCATCAGATCTCAAAATGTCAATTTCACTTCTATACATTATATTTTTGATACTCTATTAGTTACCACAGATTAGGGGAAATAGATATCTGTCTTTTGGGGACTGGCTTATTTCACTAAGTATAATGGTTTCCATTTACATCCATTTTCTTGCAGAAGACAGAATTTCATTGTTTTTATGGCTGAGTAGTATTCCATAGTGTGTTTTTAACACAATTTCTTTATCCAATCATCAGGTGATGAAAATCTGGGTTGACTGCATATCTTAGCTTTTGTGAGTTGAGTTGCTATAAACATGAGGGTACAGATAACACTTTCTATGCTGATTACATATCATTTGGGAAAATTCCCAGAAATAGGATTGCTGGGTCACATCATAGATCTATTTCCAGCTTTCTGAGGTACCTCCATACTGTCTTCCACAATGGTTATACTAGTTTATATTCCCACTGACAGTGGATTATGTACTTTTTCCCCCACATCCTCGCCAACATTTATTGTTTGTTGATTTCTGTATGAGAACCATTTTAACCAGGTTGAGGTGAAACCTCATTGTGGTTTTTCTTTGAATTTCCCTGATTGCTAGAGATCCTGCCCATTTTTTCATTTGTCTGTTGGCCATTTGAAATTCCTTTTTTGAAAAATATCTGTTCAAGTCCTTTGCCCATGTCTTAACTGGATTGTGAGCTTTGTTGTTGAGTGCCCTTTATGGATTCTATATATCAATTCTTTTTTTAAAGGATTTATTTATTTATTTGAAAGTCAGAGTTACAGAGAGGAGAGTCAGAGAGAGGGAGAGAGGTCTTCCATCCAATGGTTCACTCCCCAATTGGCTGCAATGGCCTGAGTTGTGCCAATCTGCAGCCAGGAGCCAGGAGCTTCTTCCAGGTCTCACACGTGGATGCAGTGGTCGAAGGACTCGGGCCATCTTCCACTGATTTCCCAGGCCATAGCAGAGAGCTGGACCAGAAGTGGAGCAGCCAGGTCTTGAACCAGTGCCCATATGGGATGCCGGCGCTTCAGGCCAGGGCATTAACCCACTGCACCGCAGTGCTGGCCCCAATGTATATCAATTTTTATCAGTTTCATAGTTTGTGAATATTTTCTTCCACTCTGTCAGTTGCCTCTTCAATTTGCTGAGTGTTTGTTTTGCATTGCAGTAGCTTCTCAACTTGATTTAATCCTATTTGTCAATTTTGGCTTTGATTACCTGTGCTTCTGGGGTCTTTTTTTCAAGAAGTATTTGCTTTTGCCAATGTATTACATAGTTTCCCCAATGCTCTCCTCTAGTAATTTTATGGTATCAGATCATATATTTAGATCATTGATTCATTTTGAGTTGATTTTTGCATAATGTGTAATGTAGAGGTGTTGTTTCACACTTCTGCATGCAGATATTCAATGTTCCCAGCACCATTTGCTGAAAAGACTGTCCTTTCTCCAGGCATTGATTTTAGCTCCTTTTTTGAAGTTTGGTTAGTTGTAGATGTGTGGATTGATTTCTGGAGTTTCTGTTCCATTGGTCTACATGTCTATTTTTGTGCCAATATCAGGCTGTTTTGATTCTAACTGCTATGTAGTATGTTTTGAAATCTGGTATACAATGCCTCCTCCTTTGTTTTTCTTGTATAAAATTGCTTTAGCTATTCAGGATATGTCCTTTTTTTAAAGATTTTATTTGTATAACTGAAAGTCAGAGTTAGAGAGAGGCAGAGTCAGAGGCCAAGAGAGATCTTCCATCCTCTGGTTCACTACCCAGATGGCCACAACACCTGGAGCTGCGCTGATCTACAGCCAGGAGCCAGGAGCTTCTTCTGGGTCTCCCACGTGAGCGCAGGGGCCCAAGGACTTAGGCCATCCTCCACTTCTTTCCCAGGCCACAGCAGAGAGCTGGATCGGAAGTGAAGCGGCTGGGACTCAAACCGGTTTTCCATATGGGATGCTGGCACTGCAGGCAGCGGCTTTACCCACTACGCCACAGTGCCCAGGGTCTGTCCTGTTTTTAAAAAAAGTATTTATTTATTTGATAGGTAGAGTTACAGAAAGGGATAGAAGGAGGCAGAGACAGAGAGAACGGTCTTTCATCCGCTAATTCACTCCCCAAATGGCCACAACGGTCAAAGGTGGGCTGATCCAAAGCCTGGGGCCAGGAGCTTCCTCCATGTCTCCTTCCTTTTTGTAGGAGCCCAAGCACTTGGGCCATCTTCCACCGCTTTCCCAGGCCATCAGCAGGGAGCCGGAGCAGAATTGGAGCAGCCAGGACTGTAACTGGCACTGCAGGTAGAGTCGTAACCTACCACGCCACAGTGCTGGCCCTTAGGGATCTGACTTTCTGAATGACAAGATGATGAATTTGTGTCATTTGAAGCCTCTAATTTGTTACTGTAGCAATAAAAACATTAATACAAATCAACTCATATGTTGCTAGAAAGACGGGAGAAATGAGATTGCAGTTGAGTAATGGAGTTCTAAATCTGAGTCAGAAGTAAAGCACACGGCTTGAAAAAAACTTGCAAGGAAATCATTGAACAAAAACCATATAAAAGAAAGAAATATATATATATATATACACACACACACACTTACACAGTTGTATTTGTTCTATTTAAAGTGGCTTTCTCATAATAGAAATTTGGTAGAACTTAGTAAAACATCTAAACAGCATAAAAGTGTACACAGTATAAAATATTCCTTGAATCTCTGCCCTTAAGTTTTCAGTTACTCACTGAAGCAACACATTTGCCATTACCCACACACAGCAGGGTACATTCTGTAGTATGTCTGTATTTATAAGCACATTTGTCTATAAAGCATATGTTTTCAAACAAGTTGAAGTATACCCTACATATGCTTCTTCACTTTGCAAATTCTCACTTAAAATATTATATTAAATCAATTCCAAGTCATACAGTTATTTGGTATCTATAAAATTTGCATATATGGGGCCAACATTGTGGCATAGTGGGTAAAGTGGTTGCCTGGGATGCCAAAATCCCATATGGGTGCCAATTTCTATCCTGGTTACTCCACTTCCAATCCTGCTCCCTGCTATTGTCCTGGGAAAATCAGCCAAAGATAGCCCAAGTATTTGGGTCCCTGTTACCCACACGAGAGACCTCAATGAAACTCCTGGCTCCTGGCTTTGGTCTGGGCCAGCATCAGCTGCAGCAGCCATCTGGGAAGTGAAACAGCACATAGGAGATTCTCTCTCTCTCTCTCTCTCCCCTTAAATTTTTCAAATAAATACATAAATAAAAACAAAATAAAATTAAGATGCATCTCACAATTGATTGTGTCTTGCAATCATTATTGGTCAGGCTGCAGTTGTGATGCCATAGTTTTCATTGACTGAGCCTGTACGAACATAATTGCTAAGGTTGGACAACTGCAACCAGTTTAATGTCAAATACTACTTACAGATATTTTAAGAAAGGAGTGTAAGCCCTGATTATTTTCTGAAAATCTTCTTTTGGTACTCCCTGGGAAGACCAAGGAAAGATCAACATTAAAACTTGCAGAATGGATGTTTGCTGGTAGGAGAAATATGCCATAGACAATAGTGAAGCATTCTTTGTAAAAATACTACATTATCAAGATAACTGATGTCTCATACAATGAAAATGTGTGCAAAAGCATAGACATTCATAAATCAGAAATTAAAACATTTTTTCCAGAAGGCATACTCTAATTATAATGAAGCTTTAAGAACACTTTAATCAATTTGTTTTCTAATATCCTCCTTTTTATGTATGACGACAATTGATAGATAATACAAACATTGGGCTTTAAGGACCCAAATAGGTCATTCAATAAGCCTAAAATAAAACTATATATGACAAGAAAGCAAGATATCAGTGGCTTTCCAAATATAATCTCTGGATGACTGGGATAGTTAAAAGAAGGTCTATGATGTCAACACATCTTTATAATAATTACAAGTTATTATTTTCCTTTGTAATTTTGTTGACATCTAAACAAGCCAAAAGAATGGTGTTAAAACTGCTGGCACTTAGCCTAAATCAAGGCAGTGACGGCAAGCTGAAAGAAGTCTGTAGTCAGGCCGGCACCGTGGCTCACTAAGCAAATCCTCCACCTGTGGCGCTGGCACACGGGGTTCTAGTCCCAGTCAGGGCGCCAGATTCTGTCCCGGTTGCTCCTCTTCCAGTCCAGCTCTGCTGTGGCAAGGGAGAGCAGTGGAGGATGGCCCAAGTGCTTGGGCCCTGCACCCCATGGGAGACCAGGAGGAAGCACCTGGCTCCTGACTTCGGATCGGCACGCTTCACCGGCTGCAGCAGCCATTGGGGGGTGAACCAACGGAAAAGGAAGGCCTTTCTCTCTGTCTCTCTCTCTCACTGTCCATTCTGCCTGTCAAAAAAAAAAAAAAAAGTCTGTAGTCATATTCTTCACCAGAAAGTACTCAATGGAAAAAAAAAGCAGTTTTAAGCATTCCTTAATGAATTAGCAAAAATTATCATTTTTAATTAGTTTTGATCTTTAGCATGAGTTTTTTCATATAATGTGTGACAAAATAGGAAATATTTGTAAGATGCTTCTGTGTTGGCTGGCGCCGTGGTTCACTAGGCTAATCCTCTGCCTTGTGGCGCCGGCACACCAGGTTCTAGTCCCGGTCGGGGTGCCGGATTCTGTCCCAGTTGCCCCTCTTCTAGGCCAGCTCTCTGCTGTGGCCAGGGAGTGCAGTGGAGGATGGCCCAAGTCCTTGGGCCCTGCACCCCATGGGAGACCAGGAGAAGCACCTGGTTCCTGCCATCAGATCAGCGCGGTGCGCAGGCCACAGTGCGCTGGGCGTGGCAGCCATTGGAGGGTGAACCAACCTTTCTCTCTGTCTCTCTCTCTCACTGTCCACTCTGCCTGTCAAAAAAAAAAAAAAAAAAAAGATGTTTCTGTGGCATATGAAAGAAAAATGGTTGCCTTAAACAAAATGTGTATGTGTGAGTTGCCAGCTGAATTAGTTTCTTTTACTCATGGAATATCATTATAACTTGAGTTAATTAACTGGCAAATTACAAGCATTCAGACTTTGATATTTATTAGACATTTTCTCAGAAAATGAACAGTGAGTTTGCCATTTCAAAAACAAAAAATAGCATTATTTTTGCCAGTGATAACTTCAAACAACCAATTGGAAGTTACAATTTGAGGAAACTTGTCTCTACCACTGTCAACTTGATAGCTTCTCAGTTCCTAAAAAATGTCCACTAAAAGCCGTGGTATTGTATAATGAAATTTGTCAATATTTCGAAAGTTTACCCAATTCAATGAACAAATAGTTTCCAATACCCATGATGTTACAAAGTATTGTAAAGAAAAGTCTTTTGGGGTGGGGTGGTGAAAGTTTGACCCAGTGGTTGCATTGCCACTTGAAATGCTTGCATTCCTTATCAGAGTGGCTGATTCGCATACTGGCCCCTTTGCTTTCCATCCAATTTTCTGCCACTGTGCACCATGGGAGGCAGAAGGTGATGAATCAAGTATATGGAACTCAGCCACCCAAGTGGGAGACCCAGGTGGAGTTCCTGGCTCCTGGCTTCCACCTGGCCCAGCCCCAGGTGTTGTGGGTATTTGGGGAGTGAGTCAATGGATTTGAGATCTGTATTTGTGTGTGTGTGTGTGTGTGTGTCCACTCTCTGTCATGCTGCCAACTCAACAATTCAAATTAATAAATAAATAAATCTTTGAAAAATTACATCCTTCTTCGTGGTTGTTGATGCAGATGGTGTGGTTTCAGTTTGTATTTTACTAGTGACTGATGATAGCAAACATTTTTCATGTGCTCATTGGACATTTATCTGTCTTCTTTGGGGAAATATATGTTCAAATCCTGTGGTAGTTTTTCAGCAAGTATATGAAAAAATGATTAACATCACGATTCATTAGAAAAGTGAAGAGCAAAACTGCAATGAGATATCATCTCAATGGTTATTATCAAAAATACAAAAATAAAATAAAAAGAACAAATCTTGCTGAAGATGTGTATAAATAGGGAATTTTATACACTGTTTGTAGACACATAGATTGGTACAGCTCTTATGAAATTTTCCCAAACTCTATAGATAGAACTACCATATGATCCACCGATCCTACTATTGGTTATATAACTAGAGGTTATGAAATAAGTGTGCTGAGGAGATATCTGAACTCCCATGTTACTGAAGCACTGTTTATAACCAAAGTATGGAATCAACCTATGGGCACATCAGTGGATGAGTAGATGAAGAAAATTAGGTCTATATATACAATGGAGTATTATTTAACCAGAAAAAGAATAAAATTCTGTCACTTGCTGTAACATGGATACAATAGGAGGACATTATGTTAAGTGAAATAAATCAGACACAGAAAAACAAATACTGCATTTTAACTTATATATCAAAGGTAAAACATGATCTCATAGGAATAGACGAGAGAATAGTGGTTACCAGAATCTGGGAAATGTGTGAGATGGGAGAATGAAGATATGTTAATACTAGATATAGGGGCCCAACTGGATAGACAGGATAATTTCTAATATTCTATAACACAAAAGGATGACCATGGTTGACAACAATTTTCTATTTCACAATGCCTAGTAGAATAAATTTTAAATGTTTCCAACACAAAGAAGAGATAAATATTTGAGATTATAAGTACAGCAATTATCCTGATCTGATCAAACACATTTTTGTGTGCATAGAAGTATTATGCAGTATCCAATAAATAGTTTCATGTAAATTAAAAAATAAAAATAATTTAAAATCCTTTGCTAGTTAAAAGCCTGTTGTTTATTACTCCATTTTTCATAATATCCAATACATAGAATTAACCAAGGTTTCTGTCAATGGATGAGTGAATAAAGAAAATGTAGTATATGGACACAGTGAAATGCTATTAAGTCATAAAAAAGAATTAATTCACATAATTTGTGACAAAATTGGTTGAATTCAATGAGAACATGATAAATGAAATAAGCTAGATACAAAAAAGCAAATAGCAAAAAATGGGGACTAGCATTGTGGCTGCCTACAAAACTGGCATCTTAGATAATTCATATCCTGGATGCTCCACTTCTAATCTAATGGCCTGGGAAAAGCAGTCAAAGATGGTCCAACTGTTGGACCACTGCTATACATGTGAGAGATCCTGATGAAGCTCCTGGCTTTGGCCTGGCCTAACCCTGGTCATTGTGGCCATATGGGGAGTGAATTAGTGGATAGAAGATATGCCTTTCCCTCTTTCTCTGTAACTCTGACTTTCAAATAAATAATTAAACCTTTTTTTAAAAAAAGTTAAATGATTATTTATATAAACAAATTTATTTGTAAATTTTTAAAAGATTTTATTTACTTGTACTATGTGAATTAACTGTATAGCTAGTACTCAAACAGTACTTTATACTTTGTGTTTCTGTGTGGGTGCAAACTGTTGAAATCTTTACTTAGTATATACTAAATTGATCTTCTGTATATAAAGATAATTGAAAATGAATCTTGATGAAGAATGGGATGGGAGAGGGAGTGGGAGATGGGATGGTTGTGGGTGGGAGGGTGGTTATGGGGGGAAAAGCCACTATAATCCAAAAGTTGCACTTGGGAAATTTATATTTATTAAATAAAAGTCACAAAAAATGCTTGAGAAAAGAATTCAAAATAATGATCAAAAAAATCTCAGTAATATGTAAGAGAATACAGATAGGTAGCTCAAAGATATAAGGAAGACAATAGCATATATGAATGATGAATCAATAGAATAAAGAGCAATAGTAAACTATGCTATCAAATTGCAAAACCTTTAGGAAATTATTAGTCAATTCATGGATATATACAAGCTATGGAGATTAAAGATTTAGAAAATATAAACAGATTAATGATTTAGAAAATCTAAAAAGATCCATAACAAATAATGAAATGCCATAATTAAAAGTCTCCCATTAAAGAAACATCCAGAATATAACAGCTTTAAAAGTGAATTCTACAACACATGTCAGTGGAAACTTACTCCTTATGAAGCCATCATTACTCTGATTCCAAATAGAAATAAAGATACCACACCTAATGAAAACTATAGACCAATATCTTTGATAAATATGGATACAAAAATTTTCAGTAAAACATTAGCAGTTGAATCCAATACTAATCAAAGAGATCATGTATGATCATGCAGGATTTATCCTAGGAATAAAAGAGTGTTCAATATTCACCAATAAATAAATGTTATAAATCACATCAACAGAATGAAGGCAAAAAACATATGATAATCTCAATAGTTACAGAGAAAGCATTTGGTAAAGTTAAACATCTCTTATGATTAAAATCTCTCAACATATTCAGTATGAAAAGAACTATATATAACAAACTCACAGGTCAATATAATACTTAGTATAAAAAAGCTGAAACTATTCCCCTCAGATCTGAGTCAAGACAATGTTGTCCACTTTTACAAATTTATTCAATATAAAAATATTTAAGAATATTGGATGTATTAGCAAGAGCAATTAGGGAAGAGAACGAAATGAATGGCATCAAAACTGAAAAGGAAAAAAATAAAAATAGCCATGTTTGTAGGTACACAGAAAAACAAACACACCACCAAAAAGCTGTTACAACTAATAGGCCAATTCAATAAAGTTGCAAGATACAAAATCTCCATATAAAAATAGTAGCATATTTATACACCCACAATGATCTTGCTGAAAGCAGAATCAGGAACCAAATCTCTTTCACCACATCTGATTTCAAAGCACACTACAAAGATTTGTAAATGAAAACAACATGGTACTGGCATAAATACCAACACATAGATTGGTGAAACAGAATAGAGATTACCAGAAATTAATCCACATATCCATTCAGCCAACTGATTTTTGACAAACTTGCCAAGAACATACATTGGAGAAAGAAAAGTCTTTTCAATAAATGCTGGTAGTAAAACTGGAAATACATATGTAGAAAAATAGAATTAGATTCTTATCTCTTGAAAAAAACCAATGCCACTTTATGATAAAAACCTTAATCAAGTCAGGTATAGATGGAAAATACCTCAAAACTATAAAGGCTATCTATGACACATCATCAGCTAATATCATATTAACGGGGGAAAGCTGAAAGCATTTTCCCTCAGATCTGGGACAAAAAAAAAAAGGATGCCCATTTTCACCAATCTTATTCCATATAGCACAGGAAGTATTAGCAAGAGAAATTAGGTAGGAGAAATAAAGGGTATCAAAATTGGAAAAGAGGAAGTAAAAAAAAATATTCATGCTTGCAGATAACATGATGTTGTACATGGAAAAACTTAAACTCTCTACCAAAAAGCTGATAGAACTGATAAAACAATTCAGTAAGGGCCTGGCATTGTGGTGTAGCAGGTAGAGCCATTGCCTATGACACAGGCATCCCATATGGGCTCAGGTTCAAGTCCCAGCTGCTCCACTTCCAATCTAGCTCCCTGCTAATGGCTTAGGGAAAGCAGCTGAAGATGACCCTACTGGTTGATTCCCTGCCACCCACTTCAGAGACCTGTATGAAGATCCTAGCACCTGGACTTTGAAGCCACTTGGGGAGTGAAACAGTGATTAGGCAAACAGAGAGAATGAGATGTTCCATCTACTGGGTCACTCCCCATATGCCCACAATAGCCAGGGCTGGGTTGGGCTGAAGCCAGGAGCCTGGAATACAATCTAAATCTCCCATTATGGTGGTAGGGATGCAAGTACTTGAACCATCACCTTCTGCCTTCCAGGATAGACAAATAGAAAGCTAGGTACAGAAGTGGAACTGGGACTCAAGCCCAGGCCCTCTGATACTGGATGCAGGCTTCTCAAGTGGAATCTTAAGAGTGCACCAAATGCCAAAATCTTTCCTAATCATTTTAACATTTTAGATATTATTATAAGTGCAATTGTTATCTGAATTTCCTTTTTGACTGTTCATTATTGATGTATATACATTCAATTGACGTTAATTTATTTTAATTAATTTATTTTTTAGTTCTTAACAGGTTAAATATAGTTCATATAATTCTAAGAATACAGTGATTTTCCCTCCCTCCTTCTCTCCCTTCTTTCCTCCCTCCCTCCCTCCCTCCCTCCCTCCCTTCCTTCTTTCTTTCTCCCTTCCTCCCTCTTTCTTTCTTTCTTTCTTTCTTTCTTTCTTTCTTTCTTTCTTTCTTTCTTTCTTTCTTTCTTTCTTTCTTTCTTCCTTCCTTCCTTCCTTCCTTCCTTCCTTCCTTCCTTCCTTCCTTCCTTTCTTCCTTTCTTCCTTTCTTCCTTTCTTCCTTTCTTCCTTTCTTCCTTTCTTCCTTTCTTTCTAGTTTTTGAGATAGCATCCTTAATTTACATTACAGTCAAGGGCTTAATTGCCATTGATTTTTGTGTGCTGATTGTGCAATACAACTTTGCTGAATTTGTTTATTAGCTGTAGCAGTTTTTCTTGGATTCTCTGAGATTTCCTTTACATTGGATCATAGCATCTGTAATAGTTTTACTTCTTCCTTTCCAACGTGAATGCCTTCTATATCTAGTTCTACTATGTTTAAAATTTATTTATTTTGATTTACGTGAAAGAGAAAGAGAAAGAGATCTTCCATTTGCTTCCACTGGCTGGTTCACACTCTCCTCACCTCCAAATGCCCTCAATAACTAGGGCTGTGCCAGGCTGAAGCCAGGAGCCAGGAACTGCATTCAAACCTCCCATGTGGGTGGCAGGGATCTATCTGCTTGTACCATCATCGGCAATGTCCCCAGGTGCATGTGAGCAGAAAGGTAGATTGGAAATGCAGGCATGACTGGATACCAAGCATGTGGGTATGGAACATGGGCTTCCCAAACTGTGGATTAACTTTCTGTGCCATAATAGCTGTCCCTATATACTTTTCTTGATTCATATTTGGTAGTTTTTCCACTTATGGAAATATACTTTTCATCCATGTTACTAATTTTTCACCAAAAAATTATTAACAGTATCTCCTTATAATATATTTCTACCTCTGCAGCATCAATAGTAATGTGCCTTTCTTCATTCTGCATTTTGGTATTTGTATTACTCTCTTTGTTATGGGTAAGTGTAGTTAAAAGTTTGCCAGGTCTATCAATCCTTTTAAAGAAACATTGCTTTGCGTTTGACTTTTGTTCATTTTTCTTTTGTTTTCTCTTCTCTGTTTTATTGATTTCCAGTCTAACCTTGATGGTATTCTCCCTTCCATTGTTTGGAATTTACTATGCTGGCCTTTCCCCCATAGTTTGTTAAGTCAGAATTTAGATTATTGATTTGGTATTTTTGTCCCTTTACAATATTAAAATTTGTGGCTATAACTTTTACCTAACACACTGCCTTCATTCAACTCAAAATATTTTATGTTTGTTTTAATTTTATTTAAGTTATACAAGTTTAATATATTTCATATATACAGACAGGAACATACTGGCACTCTCCCCTCCCCAAACATGCCCCAACCCTTCCCCGTCTCTCATTCCCACTCTTAATTTTTACAAACATATATGTTTAGTATACTTAATGAGCATATAGTTAATACTACTCTAAGTGAAAGAGTTCAACAAGTAGTATGGAGAGAAAAATAAAAACAAAAAAACCCACACTGTTCCACATGGAAGAGAAAAGGACTATAAATAATCATCGAATCTCAAAATGTCTATTTCACTCACTCCAATACATTACATTTCAGGTATTCTACTAGTTACCTTGGATCAGGGAAAACATGATATCTGTCTTTCGGAGATTGGCTGATTTTACTAAGTATAATTGTTTACAGTTGCATCAATCTTCTTACAAAAGACAAGATTTCTTTCTTTTTTTATAGCTTCATAGTGTATATATACCATAATTTCTTTATCCAGCCAACAGTTGATAGACATCTGGGTTGATTCCATATCTTAGCTATTGAAAATTGTGCTGCAATGAACATGGGGGTATAGATAACTCTTTCATGTGCTGATTTCTTTTGGTTTTTGTAAATTCCCAGGAGTGGGATGACTGGATCATATGGTAGGTCTATATTCAGTTTTCTGAGGTATCGCCATACTGTCTTCCACAGAGACTGAACCAGTTTACACTCCCACTAACAGTGGAACAGGGTACTTTTCCCCCACATCCTTGCCAGCATTTATTATTTGTTGATTTCTGTATGAGAGCCATTCCAACTGGAGTGATGTGAAACCTCATTGCAATTGTGATTTGTGATCCTGAGCATTTTTTCATGTGTCTGTTGGCCATTTGAATTTCTTCTCTTGAAAAATGCTTGTTCAAGTCCTTTGCCCAGTTCTTTTTTTTTGATTTATTTTTTTAACTTTTATTTAATGAATATAAATTTCCAAAGCACAGCTTATGGATTACAATGGCTTCCCCCCCATACCGTCCCTCCCACCCACAACCCTCCCCTTTCCCACTCCCTCTCCCCTTCCATTCACATCAAGATTCATTTTCGATTATTTTAATATACAGAAGATCAGCTTAGTATACATTAAGTAAGGGTTTCAACAGTTTGCTCCCACACAGAAACATAAAGTGAAAAATAATAGATGATTTTTTTAAATGATGATGAAATCAGATCAGACCTATTGTCATGTTTAATCCCAGTGAGACTCAAGTTGGGAATTGATAATTTCTTTTTTTTTTTTTTTACAGAGGATCAGTTTAGTATGCATTAAGTAAAGATTTCAACAGTTTGCACCCCCATAGAAACACAAAGTGAAATATATTGTTTGAGTACTCGTTATAGCATTAAATCTCAATGCACAGCACATTAAGGACAGAGATCCTACATGAGGAGTAAGTGCACAGTGACTCCTGTTGTTGACTTTACCAATTGACACTCCTGTCTATGGCATCAGTAATCTCCCTATGCTCCAGTCATGAGTTTCCAAGGCTATGGAAGCCCTCTGAGTTCTCCGACTCTTATCTTGTTTAGACAAGGTCATAGTCAAAGTGGAGGTTCTCTCCTCCCTTCAGAGAAAGGTACCTCCTTCTTTGAAGACCTGTTCTTTCCACTGGGATCTCACTCGCAGAGATCTTTTGCCAGAGTGTCTTGGCTTTCCATGCCTGAAATACTCTCATGGGCTTTTCAGCCAGATCCGAATGCCTTTAGGGCTGATTCTGACTTTGCCCATTTCTTAACTGGATCATGTGTTTTGTTGTTGTTGAATTTTTTGAGCTCTGTAGATTTTGGATATTAACCTTTTATCCATTGTGAAGTTTGTAATTTTTTCCTACCATTCTGTTGGTTGACTCTTCACTTGGTTGTGTGTTTCTTTTGCAGTGCAAAAGCTTCTCAGCTTGATGTAATCCCATTTGTCAATTTTGGCTTTGATTGCCTGGGCTTCTGTGGTGGAATGAGGTGAAAAGTTCATGCCAAGATGGCCACTGAGGTGAAAAGGTCATGCCAAGATGGCCACTGACAACAGAAACTGCCTGGCAACAGGCCGTGATTGGATGGCTTCGGAAACCACATGACAGCAGAGGAAACCACATGACAACAGAGCCGGACTGATGGCAAGCCGTGATTGGATGGTTTCAGAAACTGCCTGGCGACAAGAGCCTGACTGGCAACAGGCTGTGATTGGATGGCTTTGGAAACTGCCTGGCAACTGGCTGTGATTGGTTGGGGCATAGATCGCCCCTTGACTGGATTGGCTGGTCTTGGCTATATAAGCTGTTGCACTAACTCAAATAAACGAGTCTGCGGGCTGCTCGCCTCAGGCCTGCTTTCATCTGACTCCTGGAGTCTGTGTGGTGACTCCAAGCCTCTTGCCCCCACCATGCTCCTCCTTTCAGAAACGAACCCACTGCAACATTGTTGAGAAATCAACTGCAACACTTCTGGGGTCTTTTCCAAGAAATCGTTGCATATGCAAATGTCTTTCATGATTTCCCCAATGTTCTCTAATAATTTGATGGTATCAGGTGATAGATTTAGGTCTTTGATCCATGTTGAGTGATTTTTGTGTAAAGGTGGAAGTTAGGAGTCTAGTTTCATATTTCTGCACATGGAGATCCGGGTTCCCTACCAACATTGTTAAAGAGACTATCCTTTGTCAAAGATAAGCTGGTTGTAGATACATGGATTGATTTCTGGAGTTCCTATTCTGTTCCATTGATCTATAAGCTTCTTTTTGTGCCAGTGCCAGGGTGTTTCTATTATAATTGCCCTGTAGTATGTCTTGAAATCTGGTATTGTGATGCCTTCAGCTTTGATTTTGTTGTAAAAATGGCTTCAGCTATTCGAGGTGTGTGTGTTTTCATATGAATTTTGTCATCATGTTTTCTAGATCTAAGAAGACTATCGTTAGTATTTTGATTGGGATAACATTGAATCCGTAAATTGCTTTTGATAGTATGGACATTTTGATGATGTTGATTCTTCCAATCCACGAACATAGAAGACTTTCCCATTTTTTAATGTCTTCTATTTCTTTCTTTAGTGTTTTGTAATTTTCATCCTAGAGATTTTTGAATATTTTATAATTAATTTGTCAGTTCTTTATCAGTATTTAGGAAGGTATTTGATTTTCACAAATTTGAGAAATCATCAATTATCTTTCTGGTATTTATTTATAACTTCATTCAGATGTGATCAGAGAACATACTTTAAAATATTTGGTACATAGTGGCAATGTTGTGGCAGACTGGCTTAAGCCACTTCCTGCAATGCAGGCATTCCATTTTGGAGTGCAGATTCAAGTAAAAGCTACTGTGTTTCCAATCCAGCTCCCTGCTAATGCACTTGGGAAAGCCACAGAGAGTTGTACAAATATTTGGACCTCTACCCACCAACCTGGGGAAACAGAAAGGTTCCTGGCTCCTGGCTTCAGCCTTGCCAGCCCTGACCATTGCAGCCATTTGAAGAGTGAACCAGGAGATGAAAAATCTTGGAAGATCTCTCTCTCTCTCTCTCTCTCTCTCTCTCTCTCTCCCTCCCTCCTTTCCTCCCTTCCCTGTCCCCTGTATGTATGTGTGTGTATGTCACTCTGCCTTTACAATAAGTAAATAAATATTTTAAAAAATTATTGTATATAGTGAGAGGGAGGGATTTAAATACACTCTTCTAAACGTGTGTATCCAGTTTTGCCAACACCATTTTTTTTTAAATTATCCTTTGTCCAATGTATATTCCTGTAATCTCTGTCAAAAATCAATCAACAGTATGGATGTGAGTTAATTTCTAGATTCTGTGTTCTTTTCTATTGATCTATGTGTCAGTTTATGCTAGTACCACACTATTTTAATTCCTGTAGAATTGTATTATGCTCTGAAATCAGGCACTAGAATGCCTCTATCTTGATTTTTATTTTCAGGATCACTTTCTTTACTATGGGTCTTTCTTGCTTCCATATGAACTTTAGGACTATCATTGGTATTTTGATAGAAATTGCATGGAGTCTGCAGATTGCTTTAGGTATAATAGCCTTTTTAACAATATTAACTTAATATTAACTCTTCCATTTCATGAATAAGGAATATCTATTCATTTTTTGTGTCTTAGATGATTTTTTGTTAGTCTTATAATTTTTATTTTAGATATATTTCCCAGGTTAAAAATGTTATATTTTAATGTTGATTTTATATCTTGCAACTTTACTGAATTATTTTACCAGTTCTAACAGCTTTTTGATGGAATGTTTAACATTTTCCACTTACAAAATCATGTCATCTGTAAATATGGATATTTTGAGTTTTTACTTTTCAACGCTTTTATTTATGTCCCTAATTGCTTTTGCTGATACTTCAATATTATGTTGATTAAGAGTGATGACAGTAGAAATTATTGTCTTATTTCAGATCCTAGGGGAAAAGCTGCAAGCAGTATGATTTTGGGTGTGTGTTTTCCATATATGGCCTTTATAATTTTGAGGTATGTTCTTTCTATACCTAATTTGTTGACAATTTTATCCTGAAGGTAATCCGAATATTATCAAATGATTTTTCTACCTCTACTGAGGTGGTCATATGGTATGGTTTTTAAATGTTATGTTGAGATGATTTGTTACATTTATTGATTTTTAATCGTTGAATTATCCTTACATCCCTGAGTTAATACCACCTGATCATGATGTATGATCATTTTGATGCACTTTTGGATTCAGTTCACTAATTGTTTGTTGAGAAATTTTTGCTCCTGCTTGGGATGTCTGTAACCCACATCAGAGTGCTGGTTCAAGTCCCAGCTATTCCACTTCCCATCCAGCTTCCTACAACTGTATCTAGAAGGTAATATGTGATGCCACAACTTCTTAGATTCCTGCCATCCACAATTGAGATCCAGATGGAGTTTCAGGCTCCTGGCTTTGGCCTGGCCCAGTCCTGCTAGTTGAGCACATGGGGAGTGAATCAAGTAGATAGATCCTTTTCTCTTCCTCTTTTTCTGTCACTCCGCTTTTCAGATAAATAAATATTTTTGAAAGAGTTTGGCAGAGTTCCATTATTTTCAATATTCTGGAATATTTTGAGAAGGATTGGAGTTAGTTATTCTTTAAATGTTTAATATAATTTAGTTGTGAAGCAATCAGGTTCTGGGCTTTTCTTTGATACAAGACTTTTCATTACTGATCACATCTCATTATTTCTTATTCATTTGTTTAGATTTTTTATAACTCCTTTATTTAATATTGACAAGTTTTATGTATCCATGTGTTTATCCATTTCTTCTAAGTTTTCAAATTTGTTAGCATACAATTATTCATAGAGGTTTTTTATAATGTATTTTATTTCTGTGATATCAGTTATAATTTTCCATCTCTAATTATAGTTTTCATTTTTTGTCAGCCTGATCAAAGGTTTTTCCTAAATTGTTTATCATTTAAAGTCAGGTTTTCTTTCAGTTATTCTTTTTTATTGCTCTACTAGTTTTAATTTCATTTATTTTTGCTTTGATTCTTATTGCCTCTTGCCCACCTGATAATTTTTGGTTTGTTTTGTTCTTACTCTTTCAAATCTTTGAGATACATCATTAGATTGTTTATTTGAAAACTTTCTATTTTATTAATGCACATATTTACTACTACAAACTTCTTTGTTAATATTGTTTTGTTGTTGTATCCTACGGATGTTGATATGCTATATTTTCTTTTTATTTGTTTCAAGAAAATTTTTAATTTCCATTTTAATTTCTTAAATGACACATCATTAATTCAGGACCATGTTATTCAATTTCCATATGCTTGTAAATTTTCTGTTGCTATTGTTGATTTTTTTCTTTTGTAGTTTTAGAATATATATCCTATGACTGTATTTTATTACTTGACTGAGACTTGATGTGTGCCTTAATCTATGGTCTAGCTTAGAAAATGATCCATGTGTTGGTGAGAAGGTTATGCATTCTGGAGCTGTTGAGTGAAATTTTTTATAAACATTCTAAAAGATCTATTTTCTCTACAGTATAGTGAAGGTCTTTTGTGTCTTTGTTGATTTTCTGTATTTATGTTCTGTCTGTTGATGACAGTGGAGTGCTGCAGTCCCTGACTATTATTTTATTGGCATCTATCTGTTTTTTTATATCTAATAATATATGCTACAAGTGTTTGAGTGGGCTTATATTGGGTGTATGTATACTTATTTATTCTTATATCTTTTTTGTTGAATTGATCCTCTTACCAATTTAAAATATCCCCATTTGTTTCTTTTTATAGCATTTTGTCTAATAACAATATAGCTGTCAGATCAGTTTCATTTTCACTTGCATGATCTATATTTTCTCATGCTTTCATTTTCAGTCTACGTGTATCTTTATCTGTGAAGCAAGTTTCTTGCAGGCAACAGAGACTTAGTTTCATTTTTCTTTAATCCATTTGACCCATCTATAACTATAACTTTTTTTTTGACAGGCAGAGTCAGACAGTGAGAGAGAGAGAGACAGAGAGAAAGGTCTTCCTTCCGTTGGTTCACCCCGGAAATGGCTACTACATCCAGCGCGCTGCACCTATCTGAAGCCAGCAACAAGGTGCTTCCTCCTGGTATCTCATGCAGGTGCAGGGCCCAAGCACTTGGGCCATCCTCCACTGCCTTCCGGGGCCACAGCAGAGAGCTGGACTGGAAGAGGAGCAACCGGGACAGAATCCGGCGCCCCAGCCGGGACTAGAACCCGGTGTGCCAGAGCCACAGGTGGAGGATTAGCCTAGTGAGCCGCGGTGCTGGCCATCTATAACTATAACTTTTGACTGGGAAATTTATTCCACTTACATTCAAAATTAGTATTAATAGATAAAAACAGTTATTCTGTTGGTTGTTTATTGATTGTTTTATGTTCTCTCTTCTTTCTGCCTCTCTTATTGTCTATGTGTTTTAAAGTTTTCTATTACAGTAAGTTTGAATTTTCTTTTATTTAATGTGTGTATACTCTGTTACTGAATTTTGTACTGTCATGTTTCCTTGACTGTTGTTATGATTCTTCTACTTCTAATGCAGGAATCCCTTGAGGATTTTCTGTAAGGCTGGTCTGGTGGTAATTAATTATCTCAAATTTACTTGTCTGGAAAACATTTTATTACCCCTTCACTTCAAAAGGATAACTTCACTGGATATTCTGTTCTTGGTTGAAAGTGATTTTCTTTCAAGACCTTGAATATATCATTTAATCCTCTTCTGGTCTACATGGTTTCTGCTAAGAAGTCTGCTTTTAGGGGCTGGTGCTATGGCGAAGTGGGTAAAGCCACCTCCTGCAGTTCCAGCATCCTATATGGCCACCGGTTATAGCCCCAACTGCTCCACTTTTGATCCAGCTCTCTGCTAGGCCTGGGAAAGCAGTAGAAGATGGCCTAAGTGCTTGGGTCCCTGCACCCACGTGGGAGACCTGGAAGAAGCTCCTGGATCCTGGCTTCAGATCAGCTCAGCTCCAGCCGTTGGGGCCAACTGGGGAGTGAATCAGCTGATGGAAGACCTCTCTCTCTCTCTCTCTCTCTCTCTGCCTCTCCTTCTCTCTGTGTAACTCTGACTTTCAAATAAATAAATAAATCTTTTAAAGAAAAAGAAGTCTGCTTTTAAACTAATGGGTTTCCCTTTTCTGATAAAATTTATGATAATATTTTTATCCCATCATCTAAAGGATTTTTTCTGTGTCTTTAACTTTTAACAAATTAACGATAATGTACTAGGGAGAGGTTCTCTTTGGATTGTTTCTGGTTGAAGCTCTTTGAATTTCCTGTATCTGGATGTCCGTATCTCTTTCAAGACTTGGGGCTTTGCATCTATTAGTTCATTAAACACATATTCTCAACTTTCAAGTATCTTTTAATACAAATGTTAATTATTTTTTCTTTATCTTTGAATGAATTATTTCAAAAATCTTCAGGAGTAGATTTTATCTGCTTACTCTATTCTGTTGGTGAAGCTTTCAGCTCTATTTTTATTTTGATTAACATTTTCAGTTCCAGGGGCCAGGATTGTGGCATAGCAGGTTAGGCATCCATCTGTGATGCCAACATCCCATATGGGCCCCAGTTTGAGTCCTGGTTGCTTCACTTCTGATTTAGCTCCCTGCTAATGACTTGGGGGGAAAAAGCAGCAGAAGATGGCCCAAGTGCTTGGGACCCTGCCAAGCACATGAGAGACCTGGTAGAAGCTATCAAGGTTATTTGGGGAGTGAACCAGTAGATAGAAGATCTTTCTCTCTCTCCCTATGTCTCTCTGTAATACTGGCATTCTAACAAATAAATAAATCTAAAGTTTTCAATTCTAAAATTTCTGATGGATTCTTTTTAATGATTCTTTTGTCTTTGTTGAATTTTTCATCTTTATCATGTATTTGCTTTTCTCATTTCTTTGAGAAATGCTTGGTCCCATGGAGTGAATGCAGGTTATACTGGGATTCTGCCCTAGCCGGTACAGGCCCTAAGCAGTGGATCTGAGGTAGGATTTCTCTATGTCTCACAGTTTGGGTTCCAGTTCTCAGGAATATAGTGCTAACAGTCAGAGTCCCAGAGCTATAGGGAGAGAAAGGCACCTTGTTTAGGTCCCATTGGACAAGCATAGGTTATACTGGGGGTTATGCACTGGTGGCCATGGGCCTGCAACAGATTGGAAACTTTCCAAGGTCACCTGGGATTCTGTGGAGTATACCTTCAACAGTCCCAGTCCCAGAGCTACAGGATTTGGAGGGTATTTTATCCAGGTTCTACTCAGTTTTCACCATTTAAACAGGGGATTTTATACTAGCAGATTTAGGTCGGGAGCAGATGTATGTAGATTGGAACTTCTCTGGTCTCATGAGGAAGAGCAGGTGTCCCTGGGGACTTCTAGAACCAACAGTCCCACTGCCAGAGTTGAAGAATGCAGTTAAGTCATTACCACATATCTGAGATCAAAAGCCAGTTATTATGGGAATTATTGATTGGCAGACACAGCCTGAAGCATAGAAATGTCCTTAGGTCCTTCCTTGTCCCACTGATGAATGCAAGATACTCCAGTGATTGTAGTACCAACAACCACAGTCTCAGAACTGCAGGACACAGAAAGTACTGCTCCTAGTTCCCACTGAGTATGCAAGCGTGACACTGGGATTTGTGCTGTAGCCACTTGGCACCCTGTGATAAGAGATACAGAAATGGACTTCCTCAGGTGTGGTCCAATTAGCTTGTGTATTGGCAGCACTGGTGTAAGCCCAAGAGGTAGAGAGAAACATCCTTGGATTGCTGAGTGAGTGAGCATGGTCCAAGGACTTGTGTCCAGAAATTTTGCACCTGCAGGATGTATAGATGCCCTCTCTCTGCCCTATACAGCATGCTGCCTCTGGCTCTGGGAATTTCTAGTAGTAACAGAGCTGCTTTCTGTTCCTTAAGACAGAATGGAGTTTAGCAGCAGCTGTATAATAACAGAACAAGGCTTGGGCTTTAGAGGCAGAGGGATTCTTTTTTTGGAGCAAACTAGTCCTCAGAGCCTATTCAATTTTTTTAGACTGGATTTGAAGTTAGGACTGTTTAGCTTTCCTGTAGTTAGGACTGCCCATCTGTGTAATGGTGGGGATCAGAGGGCTTTCTGCCTACGATTTCCTAGTAATATGGAGTTCTCCTGGACACGTTGTTGCTCCTGTCTTTGCTGTTTTTTATCTATATTATTTAGAGTTTCCATTACATTTTTTAAAGATTTATTTATTTATTTATTTAAAAGGCAGCATTAGAGAGAGCCAGAGACTGAGGTGAGGGGGGGCGGCTTCCATTCGCTGGTTTAGTCCCCAGATGGCAGCAACAGCCGGAGCTGGGCCGATCTGAAGCCAAGAGCCAAGAGCCTCCTCCAGGTCTCCCACATAGGTGCAGGGGCCCAAAGACTTGGCCCATCTCCCACTGCTTTCCCAGGCCATAGCAGAGAGCTGGATCAGAAGTGGAGCAGCTGGGACTCGGACCAGCGACCATATGAGATGCTGGCACTGCAGGCAGCAGCTTTACCTGCTAGACCTGCAGAGTGCTAGAAAGCACTGGCTTCTCCATTACCTCTTTACTAAAGTTTTGCCTTACTCAATCTTTTGGAAACATTGTCCTTCATTGTTGTTTCAGTTCTTCTTCGTGATGAAGGTGAATGTAAGGACCCTCCATTCAGCCATCTTAGATCTTTGCCATTAGATAGTTTTCTTGTTCTCTTCAATTTTGTTAAATTGGCTTTTTAGCTCTAATTGTGATTTTGTGTATATTATTGGGATCATGTGTACATTTGAGACTTACAACACGATGCTATTCAACTTGATATTCACTTGAATCATGTTCAAGTATACTTCAAAAAGTTCATGGAAAATTGAATTAAAAGGTAAGTTCATTTTGGTGCAAAAAGTGTTGAAATCCATGCATGTATTTAAAAAATATTTTATTATTTATTTATCTGAAAAGAGAGAGAGAACATCTTCCATCCATTGAATCACTTAAACCAGCACTCTTTTTGTTGTTGTTGTTGTTGTTGTTGTTGACATGCAGAGTGGATAGTGAGAGAGAGACAGAGGTAAAGGTCTTCCTTTTGCCGTTGGTTCACCCTCCAATGGCCGCCACGGCCGGTGCGCTGCGGCCGGCGCACCGTGCTGATCCGAAGGCAGGAGCAAGGTACTTCTCCTGGTCTCCCATGGGTGCAGGGCCCAAGCACTTGGGCCATCCTCCATTGCACTCCCTGACCACAGCAGAGAGCTGGCCTGGAAGAGGGGCAACTGGGAAAGAATCCGGCTCCCCGACTGGGACTAGAACCCGGTGTGCCGGTGCTGCTAGGTGGAGGATTAGCCTATTGAGCCGCGGCGCCTTAAACCAGCACTCTTAGATGTGAGTATGCCAAATAGTGGCCTAACTTGCTCCTCCACAATTCTTTTCCCATAATTTTTTCCACAAAACAAATTTTCCATAAAGTTCTTAAAGATCCTCCGTAGATGTTAAAGTGATTAGTATGTTGAAGCAGATTAACGTATCTATCATCTCACATAGCTACTTTTTGGTGACAACAGTATCTATAACATATTTATTAAACAAAAATCCTTAATACAAATTCAATATGATACCAAAGCCCTGGTAACAAAAGAAAAGAAACATAGACAAATTGAACATTGTCAAAATTAAAAAAAATGTGCATCAAAATTTAATGTCAAGAGAGTTAAAGGATAATCCATAGAAAGGAAGAAATCATTTACAAAACACTTGTCTGTACTAGAATTAATATCTAGATTGTACAAATAAATTACCTAATTCAACAACAGAAAACCAAAAAATGCAATGAAAAAGTGGAAAAAGGACCAAAGTAGACATCTCCCTAAAGGAAATACACAAATAAACAATAAGCAAGTGAAGGGATGCTTACCACTACTAGCCACTTAGGGCAATGGAAACCAAAACTACAATGAAATACTACTTTACATTCATTAGGTTGTATATTATTAAAAACTGATAATAAGCCTCATCAGGGATGTGAAGTAATTGAATGCCTCAAGTATGTGGGGGTTGGTATGTATGTAATCTGGTATAACTGCTGTCCAAAACAATTGAGACATTTCTCAAATGTTCAGCATAAAATTACCATGCTCTTCAGCATTTCTGTCTCAGGTGTATACCTAAAGAAATTGAAATCAGGGACTACATAGATAGTTGTACATCAATGTTCATTAAAGCATTTTTCAAAATAGCCAAAAAATGAAAGCAGTACAAATGTCCAACAACATATGAATAAATAAAATGTGTTATATACATACTACATAATATTATTTAGCCTTACAAAGGAATGAAGTTCTAATACATGCTATAACATGGATAAGCCTTGAAAATACTAACAGCCCAGCTCCAGTGGTTGCAGATATCTGAGGAGCAACCCAGCAGATGGAGGATCCCCTCCCCTCCACTTCTAACTGCCGTTCAAATACATGACTAAATCTTTTTTAAAAAGGAAAATAAAAGAAAATACCAAATGAAATAAGCCACACCAAAATGTGAAATATTTTATGATCCTGTTTACATGAAGTGCCTGGAAAGTAGAATGAAACTTTCCATGGGCTGTAGGTAGGGGGCTATGAGGAATCACTGCTTAATGGATACAAAGTTTCTGTTTGAGATAATGAAAAGTTTCTGGAAATAGATACTGGTGGCGGTAATACAACATTATGAATGCCCCAATATCCATAAATTGCATAGCTATAAATAATTAAAATGATAATTTTTGTAACATACAATTTACCATAATAAAAAAAAACCAGAAGTTATTATGACAGCTTGCTGGAAACAAAGCACAGAATACAAAAAGGACCTTCTGTATAAATTTGCTGTACTGTCCCCTTATGAAGGTACACAGCCGGTCAGAAAAAAAAAAAAAAGCAGCCAGGATAGTAATGACTTCAGCTTTTCTTTTCTTTTCCATATATTCTTAGGTTAATGAGATGCTGCCTTTCCTGAAAAAACTTATACACAAAATGAAGTGAGTCCTCCCCCAGCACATCACATTTCTGTTTTGTCAGAGTGCTATTGCAAGAACTCAGTGGGAATTGTCTCATGATCCTTGGCCCTGTTCTTAAAAAAAAACGTTAAGAGGAACAAGAGATTAATGGAAAAGTACAACACCAGAAGCAGTGTGAGTATTGTGACTATGCTTTTCTGTATTTAGTCAATCTAGGAAATCTTGTGTGGAGTAAATACCTAGTTACATACAAACAATTGCTCTTAAACTTGCTACTGTTTTTATCGTTTTTTAAAGAGTATAAATACACTTTTACAGTCATGATTTATTCTCTCAATACTTATTTGTCCAGTGTGTACTATGTACTAAGTGCTCTTCTAGACGTGGGAAATACAAGAAATAAAAAATTTTGCCTTCATAAAGAGCACTGCTTTCTCTTCTTTTCTGGGGCATTTTTTCTTCTCCTTCATCTAGTGAATTAGGGGACCCAGATTCCAGACCTTGCTTTGTCTCTTGTTAGCCATTTACTAACATTTTTGTCCTGAAGTACTTATTGTACATACTGAATATAAGCAACGCACTTATCCTGGAGACATGAAAAATGCTCAAACCAGTCCAATAAAGTGGCTATTACTAAGAAATTAATAGATCAGTAGGAAAGCCAAATGTGTGCTCAGAAACTTGTAATGCAAGTTTGAAGGCAAATGACAAAATAAACAAAAACAGAAAAACAAGGTTATTTCCAGTTTGGGAAGATGTTGAAAGGTTTGACTGATGTTCAGTCTTGTGTGTTGAGTAGGATTTGTGTCAGTGTGGATTTACAGAAGGAACTTTCATAATGCAGGGATTAAAAAGCCCACTAGCAAGAGGGTGGTGGTGATCAAGGTTTCTGTAGGAGAGCAGAACAGGGAGTAGTTTAATTTAGCTAGATCACATTTCAGAACAGGACATTAAGTTCACATTAATTTTTACGATAAAAGTGACAGGTATTTTTGCATGTAGATAGTACTTAGACTGTTTTTAGCATACCTGTAGGTTTATGTATATTCTCTTTTCTTGATACAGGTTTTTGGATTAAATTTTTAAAAATCAAAATGTCATTTCAGTTCCCTGTATTTATTGTTAAATTCCTCAGTTTTCCTCAAAAACTACTTCAAATTTATTTACTTTCCTTGTATCTGAAATAATCCGACCACCTCCCTCCTCATTCTCAATATTGGTATCTTCTGTTGTATTAGTTAAGGGTGTGGTTGTTATTATCAGACTGTGGCATTTAGTCCCTGATACTGCTGCTTCCTACCTGTGCGACCTTGGACATGTTTTTTCATGCTTATAAGCCCTCTGTTTCCTTGTCTATAAGTAATACTGTCATCAGCTTATAAGATCACAGAGGACATTGGATGGGATAAATCTTATGAACCACATATTGCAAAACCCAGATTATAATAAGTGTTCAGTAAAAAGTAGCTGTTATAATTTTAGAACTTTCCAAAAATACCTGAACCCAAACTTAAAATTTTAAGTGTCCTTATTACACATATTAGATCCTGACTGCAATCTGAGTAAAAAGATATCATTCTTTCTGCTTGGGGATAAACATTCATCTGACCTATGTTTAAACTCTGAATTTCATCTCATCTCCCATCAAAATCCTTGCTAAGGACTAAATATTTGTGTCCCTCAAAGTTCATACATTGATCTAAACCAATTGTTATGGTATTTGGAGGTGGAGCCTTCAGAAGCTTTTTAGACCATGGAGGTTAGCCATCATGAATGAGATTAGTGCCCTTAGTATGCAGAGACCAGAGAGCTGGTTTGCTATCATTCATGTGAAGTATTTTAGCCTGTTTGGGCATCTATAAAAGAGTTGCTTACACTGAGTACTTTATAAACAAAAGATTTTTTTTTTCACAGTTCTGGAAGTTCAACCGTCTAAGATCAAGACATCATATTTGGTGTCTGGTGAATGTCTGCTTACTAGGTCACAAATCACAATCTCCTTGATGCCTCCTCACATGGCAGAAGGTGTAAAAATCTTTCTGGGGTCTCTTTTAAAATGTACCTTTCAGGGCCAGGGCACTGTGGTGTAGTGGGTAAAGCCTCTGCCTGCGATGCTGGCACCCATATGGGTGCCAATTCAAGTCCCGGCTGCTCATCTTCCCAATCGAGCTCTCTGCTATGGCCTGGAAAAGTCCTTGGGCCCCTGCACCCACGTGGAAGAACTAGAAGAAGCTCCTGGCTCCTGGCTTCAGATTGGCACAGCTCCGGCCATTGCAGCCAATTGGGAAGTGAACCAGCGGATGGAAGACCTCTCTCTCTCTCTCTGCCTCTCCTTCTCTCTCTATGTAACTCTGACTTTCAAATAAATAAATAAAATCTTAAAAAACATAAAATGTACCTGTCTTATTAATGGAGGCTTAACCCTTGTGACCGTATCCAATCTTAATTACCTCCTATCTCATCACCCATCTCTTACAAGATCTCATCTAGTAAGACTACCACATTATGGAATGGAGTTTCAACAGATGAATTTGAGGGAGCATAAATATTTAGTCTATGATAGTGGGAAAAGGAGAACCCATAAATCTACAACCCAGAAAGAGACATGCACAATAACTTGACCAGGCTGGCACACTTATATTGGACACAGCCTCTAGAACTGCAAGATATAAATTTCTGTTGTTTATAAGCCATCCAATCTGTGACCCTTTGTGATAGCAGTACAAACTAAGACAGAAATTGGCATCAAGAAGTGGAGTGCTATTGTAACAAATAGTTAAAAATGTGTAACTGTACTGTTTGCAGTTCTCAATAAAATAGGAAGTTGAAATCCCAACAGTATCAATAACAACAACAAACTCCTGTTAAGAAGTGGTCAAAGGAACTGAATAGACATTTCTTAATGGAACAAATACAAATACAAATACACTTATAGGAAAAAATCCTGAATATTACTAGCTGTCAAAGAAATGCTAATCAAAAGCACAAGGAGCTAGCATCTCACCACTGTTATAATGACTATTTCAAAGAAAGTTACAAATGCTGATGAGCATGTAGAGAAATAGTAACTATTATATACCATTGGTGGAAACCTAAGTGAGTATAGCTACTGTAGAAAACAGTATGGAAATTTTTTTAAAAAAACTAGAAATAGAACTACCATATTATTCAGCAGTCCCATTTTTGGATATATATCCAAAAGACATTAACTTGTTATATCAAAGAGATACCTGCTCCACCGTGACTATGGCAACATAGTCCACTGTAGCCAAAGTACGGAATCAACCAATATGTCCATCACCAAGTGAGTGAATAAAGAAAATGTGGTTTATATACACGATGGAAAACAATTCAGCCACAAAAAGGATGAAATCCTGTCATTTATAGTAAAATAGATGGAACTAGAGGACATTCTGCTATGTAAATAAGTCAGACACAGAAGCATAGGTACCGCATGTTCTTACGTGTATGTTGGAGCTTAAAAAAAATCTAAATACAGAATGTGGATTACTAGAGTCTGGCAGCAGTGGGAGGTATGAAGAGGATTTCAATTAAAAAATAGGGGAAGTCTGATGTGGTTCATTATGAAAAATGTATTATACTACTATGAGATACTAATAATAGGGGAAGTTGTGTGTGGTTTATAGAATGTGACAAATATATCAGCAATATAAGATGTTAACAATAGGGGAAGCCAAGTCTAGGATACGGAAACTCTTTGAACAATTTCACAATTTTTGTTTTGTAAATTTAAAACTATTCTCCAATAAAAAGTAAAACAAAAATGTGTTGGTTTTGGCACTGGGTTTTGGGTTGAAGAAAGAATAAATTTGAAATACATTTTAGAAGAAATTGAGATTATTGTGAAGGAAGACTTATATGGAGTGCTGGTGAAAGGTTACAAAGGAAAGAGGAGAGCTATAGAGAATGTGTAGAACTTTTTAAAGGCCACATAAATAATTATGTACAATACTGGTAAAAATATAAATGATAAAGAAGTTATAGACCTCAAAATTAAATGAGGAAAATGTTATTGGACATTGAAAAAAACGATCCTTGTTGTAAAGTGGTGAATAACTTGGCTAAATTGAGTTCTTGTTCTAGGGTTTCATGGAAGGCAAAATGTGAAAGTAATGAAATTGGATAGTTAGCTGAGGATATTTCTAAGAAAATCATTGAAGAGTCAGCTTGATTCATCCTTCATATTTATAGTAAAATCTGAGCAGAGAAGAAAAGCATGGAGATACAAATGTTAGCAAAAATGATTTTAATTTGAAGAACTAAAATAATTTCCAGTTTATTCATATTGTAAAAAATTAGAAAACATGTTCAGAAGGGAACAATAAAGGTGTGTTTGAGGGACTGTTTGATAGGAAGATTAACATGAACACAAACACAAACTTAATTATCCAGCCCAGCAGGTAAACTACCAGTGTGACCTGAAAGAAGAGGAGATAAGGATTGAAAGAAATATGAAGGAATAATGACCCCAAAGAAAATTCAGGGATCATCAGGGCTACAACTTCAGTTTCAAAAGGGAGACCACTACTTTGCCTTGCTTTCAACCGGCTGGATAGCATCCAACCAAAGGTGTGACTGAACTATGAGAGTTCCATTCTGGTACAGAAGACCTGGAGGAGCAGCACCCCTGCCTGACACAGCTGACAAAGGACTGATATGTGGAGTATGAAGCCAAAGATGATTAGTTTCAAGGCTTAAGATCTCATGGAATTTGCTTTGCTAGGTTTTCTTAAGTTTTGGATTTGCTTAGGCTCTTTCAGCTGTAACTTTTTCCCTTTTTCCCTATTGATCCTTTTTTTTTTTTTTTTTAGAATCGGATTTTCTATCTTATGACTGTCTCACCGCTGCATTTTGGATAGACATACTCCTTTGTTTGCTTGTTTTGGATTCATGTGTTGACTGCAATTTTGCCTCAGGATGAATCTTATTGCAAATCTCATTCATATCTGATTTAGAAGATATTTACATAAGACTTTGGGCTTTAAAGATTTCAGAGTTGCTATTGAATAAGTTAAGACTTTGGAGGTGCTGGAATGGAATGGAGGTATTTTGCATGTGAGAAGGATACAAACTGTGAAGCCAAGAGCAGAATGTTGTGAGTTCCAATGCTTGTGTCCTTGGCCTATTGAAGTTCTTTGGAGACTTAATCTCCAATCTGATGCTACTTGGTGGTGTGGAGGTCTTTGTGAAGTAATAAATTAAGCCATTAGGGTGGTCCTTTCACATAGGCAATGAATGCCTTTGTACAAAGAGCACAGAGAGTTATCTTGCTGCCTTTCCCACAAGTGAGGACACAATGAGAAGTCAGCATTCTGCAAGCAAGAAGAGGGCTCGCACCAAAACCTAATGATGTTATTACCCTAATCTTAGACTTCCCAACCTCCAAGATTGTGAGAAATAAATTTCTGTTTTTATATAACCACCCAGTTTATGGTATTTTGCTATAGTAGGGTGAACATATTAAAACAAACTTACAATTGCCACTCCCTCATTCACTATTTAGTTGTCAACTATATCCAACTTCCATCCCAAACCTCTACTGAAAAAGCTCTTAATAAGTTCATCTTATCATTCCCACATCCACACAATACTTTTTATACTTGTTGTTAAGAGATTCAGTCTAAAGATGAAGGGAAAGAGCAATGTTGTGGTGTAGCTGTTTAAGCTGCTGCTTCCAACACTGGCATCTCATATTAGAGTATCAGTTTGAGTCCCAAATTCTCCATTTCCAATCCAGATTCCTGCTAATGTGCCTGGGAAATCAGCAGATGATGGCCCAAATAACGGGCGCTGTCACTGAGGTGGGAGACTAGGATGGAGTTCCAGGCTGTGGCTTTGGCCTGGCCCATCCCTGGCTGTCGCAGTCATTTGGGGAGTGAACTTTGGATGGAAGATTCTCTCTCTCTCTCTCTCTCTCTCTCTCTCTCTCTCCATTTTAAATCAACCAATAAATAAATAAATAAATCTTGTAAAAAGACAAAGTGAAGTCTCTGCTATAGTTGTGACTGTGCTATGAGATAGGAACCACTCTGCCTCCCTCTAGCATCAGTACCATTGAAGTTTCTCCATTCACAGTGGGCTTGATTCAGAATACAAAGCTGCTTCTGCAGTTTCTAGCAGTTGAGCATCTTAACATCACTGAGGTGGGTAACTGTACTCAAATTTGACATGTATATTCCAATTATGACCCTGCAAAATCACCATGCTGTCAAGTGTGTCATCTTTGTCATGGCCAAAAGAAACAAGTGACTTTCCCTAATCTCACACTCTTCTGTTCTCTCATCTCCATTCTGCCACTTCAACACATGTAATCATTTCTCTGGTAACCTTTTTTATGATAAACAATTCTCTTATAGCTGAATTTTTTTTTTCAGAACAGCACATTCCCACCTTAACTGAAAACCAGATGTCCCTAAAACTTTCTCCTATAGAAATCACTCAGTCCCCTACATGTGACATAGACCTGAATTGGGAGACTTCCAACTTTACCAATTTTTTTTCTATTTAGTCCTCGACTTACAATGAGGTCCAGATCATCTGAAAAACTGTCCTTAGTCATCTACAGCACTATATTTCATGAGTTGTCTGATAATACATCCACATTACTAAAAGAAATTGGTACCATAAATACAGTGTTTCCCTCTTCAACATGGCCTGCTGGCCTGCTGCCATAATGTGTTTTCAATGTGCACGTGAATGACCCCTCCAACCACAAATCTCAGAAGTCCTTGACTTCCTGCAAAAAACTCTCCACTTCAGTGATCCCTGACTCCTTTCTTTTTTAGCTATTTGTTCTTATATTTAAACTTTTTCTTCATGTAAAAACATTCTACTTCTGGAATCTTCAGATCATATACAACATTTTTTGATGGCAATAATGTTTCCCACAAACTCTCTCATTCTCATGATTGCATGTTCTATATGCATTCTTATATGTCTTTGAGAAGTCTAGTTCCTTAATCTCCACATTGTTCTAACAGCTTAGAAAGCTTCTATACTCAGGCTAGACAACATGCTAGACCAGATAAACACTTTCACATCATCACAACATTTTCTTTTCTTTCTTTCTTTCTTTCTTTCTTTCTTTCTTTCTTTGACAGGCAGAGTAGACAGTGAGAGAGAGAGACAGAGAGAAAGGTCTTCCTTTGCTGTTGGTTCACCCTCCAATGGCCGCTGTGGCCTGCACGCTGTGGCTGGCGCACCACGCTGATCTGAAGCCAGGAGCCAGGTGCTTCCTCCTGGTCTCCTATGGGGTGCAGGGCCCAAGAACTTGAGCCATCCTCCACTGCACTCCCAGGCAACAGCAGAGAGCTGGACTGGAAGAGGAGCGACCGGGACAGAATCTGGCGCCCTGACCGAGAGTAGAACCCGGTGTGCTGGCACCACAAGGCGGAGGATTAGCCTAGTGAGCCACGGCGCCAGCTACAACATTTTCAATTTCTAAATATTCACTAACAAGGCTACATTTAGTCCATACAGCATCTTTTCACCAATTACAAAAGTTGCCCCATGCCAAGTGTCAGCCATTTAAGCACATAGCTTATTAGATAAGCAAATTCTATGGAAAAAATTGATAAATTTTGTCAAGCAAACATATCTCAGTTTATTATAATATCAAGGTGACTGAACAGGGAAGATCTTCACTTACTTCAACCACAGAAAAATACCAGACAACAAAGGAAGAATATTTCCAAGAGATTGAATTAAGGAAAACTTTGGCAAAGAAATGTCAAGAACTTCAACAGCACAGATTCTGAAAACCAGCACAGAAAGAAACAAAGCACACCATAGATCCTACATAGGTGCCCCAGGTTGGGGTATGCCATCTTGCTGGGGAAAAGGATACCTGAAGGAGAAGAGGGGAAAAAGTTATTGAGTACCTACTGAATGAAATAATATTTGAAATATTCTAAGTCATGAAAGGGATATGGGCATCCAGATAAAAGAATTTCAAAGAGACCCGATAACCTTCTCTTAGGTGACCTTTTCCTAGGTACACTATAGGCAAATTGCCAAAATGTAAGGAAAAGGAGAGAACCTAAAGAAAATGAGAGAAAAATATAAGTATAAATATGAAGAAAAACCTATTAGACTAACAGCAAATGTCTCAGCAGAAGCCCTACAGCCCAATGTCTTGAAAGAAATAAACTTTCAATGAAGAATACTATAACCAGTGAAGCAACCTTTTAAAAATGAAAGAGAAATAAACTATTTCCCAGACAAGCAAAAAATTGAGAGAATTCATTACCACCAGAAAAACCTTATAAGAAATCCTGAAGGAAGTTCCACAATAAAAATAGCATCATGAAAACATGTAACAGCATGAAATTCACTACCACAGCTGACACAATTAAAAACCAATCAACTGGCCGTCGCCCTGGCACAATAGGCTAATCTTCCGCCTTGCAGTGCCGGCACACTGGGTTCTAGTCCCGGTCGGGGAGCCGGATTCTGTCCCGGTTGCCCCTCTTCCAGGCCAGCTCTCTGCTATGGCCTGGGAGTGCAGTGGAGGATGGCCCAAGTGCTTGGGCCCTGCACCCCATGGGAGACCAGGAGGAGCACCTGGCTCCTGCCATCGGATCAGTGCAGTGCGCCGGTTGCAGCGCGCTGGCCGCGGCAGCCATTGGAGAGTGAACCAATGGCAAAGGATGACCTTTATCTCTGTCTCTCTCTCTCACTGTCCACTCTGCCTGTCCAAAAATAAATAAATAAATAAAAATAAATTTTAAAAAAACCAATCAACTAAATGATAGTTAATATACCAAGATTAACCTTGAATGTAATCAGATTAAATTTATTGGATTAAATTTCCCAGCCAATAGATATAGGCTGGCAAATGTATTTAGAAAACAAGACCTGGGGGCCGGCGCCGCAGCTCACTAGGCTAATCCTCCGCCTTGTGGCGCCAGCAAACCGGGTTCTAGTCCCCGTCGGGGCACCGGATTCTGTCCCGGTTGCTCCTCTTCCAGTCCAGCTCTCTGCTGTGGCCAGGGAGTGCAGTGGAGGATGGCCCAAGTACTTGGGCCCTGCACCCCATGGGAGACCAGGATAAGTACCTGGCTCCTGCCATCGGATCAGCGCGGTGCGCCGGCCGCAGTGTGCCAGCCACGGCGGCCATTGGAGGGTGAACCAACGGCAAAGGAAGACCTTTCTCTTTGTCTCTCTCTCTCACTGTCCACTCTGCCTGTCAAAAACAAAAACAACAACAACAACAACAACAACAAAAACAAGACCTGGGGCCAGCACTGTGGCATAGCAGGTAAAACCGCCATCTGCAGTGCCGGCATCCCACACGGGTGCCTGTTCGAATCCTGGCTGCTCCACTTCTGATCCAGCTCTCTGCTTTTGCCTGGGAAAGCAGTAGAAGATGGCCCAAGTCCTTGGACCCCTGCACTTGTGTGGGAAGACCCAGAGGAAGTTCCTGGTTCCTGCTTTGGATCAGTCCAGCTCCGGCCATTGCGGCCAATTGGGGAATGCACCAGCTGATGGAAGACCTCTCTCTCTCTTTTTCTCTCTCTCTGTGCCTCTCCTTCTCTCTCTGTGTAACTCTGACTTTCAAATAAATAAGGAAATCTTAAAAATAAAAAACAAGATCCAACTATATGGTCCTTACAATAAACTCACTTCAAAGATAATCATACAGGGGGCCGGCGCCGTGGCTCACTTGGTTAATCCTCCACCTGCGGAGCTGGCATCCCATATGGGTGCTGGTTCTAGTCCCGGTTGCTCCTCTTCCAGTCCAGCTCTCTGCTGTGGCCCGGGAGGGCAGTGGAGGATGGCCCAAGTGCTTGGGCCCCTGCACCCGCATGGGAGACCAGGAGAAAGCACCTGGTTCCTGGCTTTGGATCGGCACAGTGCTGCCTGTAGCGGCCATTTGGGGTATGAACCAATGGAAGGAAGACCTTTCTCTCTGTCTCTCTCTCATTGTCTACAACTCTAGCTGTCCAATAAATAAATAAATAAATAAAATTTTAAAAATATTTAAAAAAGATAATCATACAGTTAGATGGAAAGTTAAATGTTGGATAATGATATAACATACAAAAGGAAACAAAAAACAAGCAGGAGTAGCTAGACTCACAGCTGAAAAATTGGTCAATATCACTAGGTATCAGGAAAATGCAACTCAAAACTACAATGAGATATCACCTCACCCCTGGCAGAATGGCTATTATTTGAAAGATAGCAACAAAGGCTGGAGAGAATGTGTAAAAAAGGGAACTCTTGTACAATGTTGGTAGGAATGTAAATTAGTGCAGCCATTGTGGAAAACAGTAAGGAAACTGCTAAAAACTGGAAATAGTCTTGCCATATGATCCAACAGTCTCACTGCTGGTATATACTGAGAAGTCATGAACACATTGTACCAGAGATACCGGAAGCAGCATGTTTATAGCAGCGCTGTTCACAATAGTCAAAATATGGAATCAAATAAGGCGTCCATATTAAAGTGAATAGATAAAAAAAAAATGAGTTGCAGCAGGTTACGTAACTGCTTGTAATGCTAGCATTCCATATGGCTACCCGTTTAAGCCCTTGCTGCTCCATTTCCAATCCAGGTACCTCTAATGGAAGATCTATTTCTTCATGTGTTTCTCTCTGTCTCTCTGCATTTCAAATAAATAAATCTTAATAGAAGAAAACTTGGTATATATATTTAAATATATATGCATATGCACACAATGGAATATTATTCAGCTATAAAAAGAATAAAATTTTATCATTTGCATCAAAATGGTTGTCACTGAGAGATATCATGTTGAGAGAAATAAGCTGGACACAGAAAGACAAATACTGCATGTTCTCCCTTATATGTGAGAGCTAGAGTTAAAAATAAAAATAAAAAAGCCTGTGTATATCAGTTTTGCTGCAAACAGAGTGTTTTGCCAACAGAGCCATAACAAGTAAAGGCTCTTAAACAGTAATTAAGATTTTTCTTCAAAGAAAAGTCCAGGACCTGATGACTTTATACTTAATCTTTACAAATATTTAAAGATGTATTAACTCTAGTACCCTTTAAACATTTTCAAAATATTAAAAGTGATGACACTCTGCTGGGGGCAGGAAAAAGTGGAAGTCACTGTTTAATGAATGTGGAATTTCCTTTTGGGGTAATGAAATTGTTCTTGAGGTAGATGTTGCTCATGATTATAAAACACAATAAATACATTAAACATCACAAATAATAAATTTTATGCTGTGTATTTTATCAGAGTAAAAGATAGCAATAAAAATGTAAGTGAAGGCAAACATATAGTGATGAAGCTATGCGTGGTAAACTAAATTAATAAAAACTCATGGAACATTACCTTGGCTTGCAAGGATGGATGAGAATTAAGTATTAGGAGAAAATAGATAAGTTAGAAGTAGTTAAAGTGATCATATTAAGTGTTAAAGTGAACATATAGATAGAATTAACTGTTAAAATGACCATATAAATGGGATCAAGTGTGAGATAATTATAGTAGATAGAATTACAAAGCAGAGAATGTTCCAACATGGGAAGCAGTCCACACAGCAGACTCATAGAATGACAACTGCTTTAAGTAACACTCTGACCTCAGAATCAGCACTTAAGGCTTCCTGATCTGGCTGAAAAGCCCATGAGAGCATTTTAGGCATGGAAAGCCAAGATACTGTGGCAAGACACTGTGAGATCCCCAAGGGAAAGAAGTGGCTATCAAAAAAGGATATACTTTTCTCCAAAGAGAGGAAAGAACTTCCACTTTGCTTATGGCTTTGTCTAAATATCGACAGAGTTTGTGGACTCAAAAGGCTTTCATAGCCTAGGCAGCTCATGTGAAGAGCCTCGGGTGGACACTGATGTCATACATAAGAGTGTTAATTGTTAAGTTAACAACAGGAATCACTGTGCACTAACTCCCCATGCAGGACCTCTGTCCTCAATGAGTAGTATTATGAGAGTTAAATGTGATACTTGTTCTCAAACAGTTTGTGTGTGTGTGTGTGTTTGCATGTGTGTGCAAATTGTTGAAATCTTTACTTAGTATAGAGTTGGTCTTTTGAGTACAAAGTTAATTGATAATGAACCTTAATGAAAAATGGGACTGGATATAGGAGTGGGATGAGGAGGAGGGGTGGGAGTGTGGGTGGGAGGGTGGGTATGATTGGAAGAATAACTATAATCCTAAAGTTGTATATAATAAATTTGTATTCCTTAAAATTAATTAATTAATTAAAAAAGAAGTAGTTAAATTAAATACAATCTACTGAAATATCTATGATTGTTTTCACTGACTATTCTTACATTGGAAGAATAAAGCACAGAAATCCAGAGATTAAGCAGGGATAAAAAAAGAAAAAAAATAAGGAGGAGCAGCATTGTGGCATAGTACATTAAACCTCCTCTTGCAGCACCAGCATTCCATATGGACATCAGTTTGTGTCCTGACTGTTCCTCTTCCAATCTGGCTCTTTGTTAATGGCCTGAGAAAGCAGTGGAAGATGGCCCAAGTGCTTGGGCCCCTGCACTCACATTAAAAGAAACTCCTGGCTCTTGCTTTGGATTGGACTGACTCCAGCCATAGCGGAGTCAACTAGTGGGTGGAAGAGCTCTCTCTCTCTCTCTCTCTACGTAACTCTGCCTCTCTAATGAATATAATAAATTAAAAAAATAAAGGAGAGTGGACAAAAATAAGATTCTTGTGTAAGATTATGGAAGGCTCAAATCCCAGATTTTTGACTTACTAAATGTGTAACTCTAAGCAGCTTAGTTAAGTTGGACCTCTCTGGTCTTACTGATCTTATCTGTTAACTGGGGCTACTTACCTATCTCATAAGAGTAGTGAAAGGATTAAATGAGACTTCAGCACAACACAAGGTACATAGTAAATGTTCACTGCAAGTTAGACATTATTTTGGGTGAAGGTTCAGCCACAGTTTCAGACACTAAATGCAGAAAGTCTAAGAACCATGTAGGTAACATAGCTGTGATCAAAACAGAAATTACTTTTGAACTTTTTCTGCAATTTAAAAAAAATTTAAATAGAATACTGATGAGCTAAATAAAACTCAGAGGGCTGGAGTCAAGGATCTTGATTAGCTAAATCACCAGCTAGGAAATTTTACCACTTCATATCTCTTCATATCTGAGAGCCACAGGGTTTTATTTATTTCATTATCAAAGTCATTATTTGATACATTCAGGTCGCTATAATTAAAATAAACATTAACTGGGTGGATTATAAAAAGCAAACACCTATTTATCAAAATTTTAGAAGTTGGGGATTCCAGGATCAAGGTGGCAAATATTCAGTGTCTGATGGGGATTTGTTCCTCATAGACAGTGTCTTTTTTTTAGGTGTTAAGATGGTGGAAGATACTAAGAAGTTGTCTGAAGTTTCTTTTATAAAAGCATTAATTTCAGTCATGAGAATTTCACCCTCATGACCTAATCACTTCCCAAAAGGATTCATGTCTTAATAATATCACCTTGGGCTTTAGGATGTCAACATAAGAGTTTTTGAGGAATACAAACAGACCACAGCAATTCTGGAAAAGTGTGGTTGTTGGGGCCCAGTTGCCTAAAGTGTTTTGTTGTTTTTATTTTTCACTTATTTTTCTGTAAAGATTTTAATAGATATGTAATTATACATATCTATAGGATGCCATATGATGTTTTGATACATGCATACATTGTCTAATGTCCAGTCATGGTAAATATATCTCCTTAAACATTTAACATTTATTTATGGTGAAAACATACAAAAATCTTATGTTGTAGTGTTTTTAGTAGGATGACTATATATAATGTTAAGGTTGTTTTTAACTTAGACTATAGGCTTATAGATCAAATTTGAATCCAGTCCCTAAATTTCCAAGCTGCGAGATCTTCAAAAATATACATAATCTTTCTATGCCTTTGTTTTTATCTTTAAAATGGGGATTATAATAGCATGTACTCATACAGTTGTGAATTAAATGAGTTAATTCATGTGCATGCAAAACCTTTAGAAAAGTTACTGTCATATAATAGGCACTCAATAAGCATTAAACCATTTTTAATTCAGTTTACATGTGTCTTGTCAATTAGTGTTGGTTATCTGTTTATTCTTATGTCTAACCAGTGCATAAGAAATAATTTTGTTAAGTTAAATAATGACCACTGATATGTAATACATACTACAGTAGAGGTTATATTTATATACAAGGCACTTTACAAGACAGAGGGGTGGATAATTAATAGTGTTTGAATAAATCAGGAAACTTTTCACTGAGAAGGGCCATTCCATTTAAGAACTCACACAGAACAATTAGAACTAGCATAACAAGCTCCGGATCCAGGCTAAACAGTAAAGTGATGCTGCGTAGACACCAGGTGGCAATATTGCAGAGGATATTCCAGCAGCAGAGGAAAACACTAGAATAGGCCAGCTCATTTTAGCTCAGAGATAATGTTTCCGTGTTTTCTCTCTCCTCGTCTCAGAACATGAAGTTATGATTTCTTTCCTTTTCTTTCCCCTGGTGTCGGAGCATTGACATTGCTAGCCCAGGCTCCTCAGGGAGCTGTCTGGCACTCCAGCCACTTTGTCATTTCCAGGCAGAGGAAGGAAATTGTGTTGCGTATGCTTCCAGTTCTCCAGGTGATGAGTTTCTAATTTCGATCCCACTGATCTGATGTTTACTTTAATATGCCCCCATCCATGGAAAGGCACAACAGGATGAGGAACAAGCATTTTGGAAGCAAATAAGTGTCATGTCAGGCATTTTATATAATCATTCCATTTAATTGCCATAGCAACACTATGACATATGCAATGTCATTTTAAAAATCTGTCACCAAGTTTCAGTAATTATTAACACATGCACGGATAATCTTTTTCAGTTATATCCTCACTTCCAGTACCCTACCACCATTGGAATTTTTTGAGAAAAATTCATCATATCATGTGAATGTTTTACATCATATCATGTGACTTTTTTTACATATACCTAAGAAATAAGAATTTTTCAATATATAATGAATCTTATAAACAAAACTTGAATAAAAGTACTATTATCACATTTGTAAACATTATACTAACCACTTACATCAGCAATTCTGTGAGTGTTCAAAATTCTCTGCTTGTCTTACAAAAACAATTTCCAATTAGTATATTCAAATTTGGGTGCAAAGTAAAGTCCATATATTGAATTTGTCTGATATGTGATAAAGAAATTTTCATCTTTTTGGCAAATGGAATCAGAGAGGAGCATCTGTTCAATATTTTAATTCTACAATTTGTATCAGATGTTGTGACAAGGGTATTGGATACAAAGATTAGGAAACCACAGCCCCATTCTCAATAGACCCAGTCTCATGATTCTGTAAATCTTTATGAATATTTCCATAATAAGACTTACTGTGTCATCACATGTAGGAAATAACTGCAGGAATTCAAGACAGAGAGGATGAAGATAAGAACCAGGGAAGGGGCAGTGAGACTAGAAATATGGGAAGCAGGGCCTCTGCATGGGCTTATTCCAGACTTTTCCCTCCACAAGTGAAAGAATTCATAGTGAAGGCATAAAAGTTTTCAGGGAACCTGGATTTATTTAAAGCAAGGTAAGCATGCAGGCAACCTTGAGAGAGAAAGAACAAAAAGTCAAACACAAAAAAACACCTCCTTAACAAGGTTTGGACTGTTCTTTTATATTTTCAAGGGTCATCGGGATGATGTCTGGGGTGGGACTTCATTGAATATTTAAGAAAGGGCAGAGTTTGGCGCAGGATTTGAGTGCTGCCCATTCCTATGCCCATTTTTGGAAACATCAGAAGTATCAAGGTGCATAATGGGAGTGGAAGTTTCCTCCATGATAATTTTATTATCATGCCATTAAAGTGACCTAAAGGTCATCACAGGGACACACCGTATAACCATATTCAATATTTCAAGGTGGCTCTGATTCTGTTTGCAATATTGTGGAACTTGCAGTTTCTACTACATGTAAGAGGTGTTCTTGGCAGTACTTGGAAGGCAAGTTTGGGTGGTACACAGAAAGAGTTTAAGTGGTGAACACAAAAGAAATTTGGATGGTACAGATTAGGTTGTCACATGATGGGGTTGCATTGTCATTATGGAGGCCAACTACAGTTACTGTACTAGCCAACCAGGGTTTCTGTACAGGCCAATCAGAGCTGTCCCACAGCAGGCTGAACCACTGGAGCCATCCCACAGTGAGTCAACTGTGGCTGTCAAACCTCAGTTCCTGTCTCTTGCTACCAACCTTCCCACATTGGAAAGGAAGTGTTCAAACGGAGACTTATTGAGGAAGTAAATTTGCCAGTACTTTTGAGGAATTTCTTAGATGTGGGTAACAAGAGAGATTGAAGAATTTCAGATTTCTGACTTGAGTGGTAATGTTGATGATGATGGTTACAACAGCAAATTGGGGGGGGGGGAAGCACATTTAGGATGTGGATGACAAGTTCAATCTTGAACACACTGACATTGAAGTATCTGTGTGATGTTTAGGCAGCACTATCCAGTAGGATATGTGAAAGCAAAGCTCCTGATATAGGTCATAAGTGAAAGTATGGATCTCTAATCATGAGAATGTTAGGTTCTGTTTAACAGTCCAATGGTAGATACCACTACTCAAGGGGAGTCTGTTATCTAAAAGTTTTTAACAACAGACTAAGGAACCACTGCTTCATTACATAGGTGATGAGGAGCCCTCCAAAGCATTGAAAGATGAGTGACTTGGTCATCCTGGAATGTTTCAGAAATATTAGGCTTAGGAAATGGAGATGTTGTGAGGGAAGCAGAACTGGAGCTGCAAAAGCTCTTGGAGTAAAATAAATTGGCAGTAGAGCTGTGGAGAAAGGGAAAGACTTCCAAGCTGTTAAATAGATAAAACTGGCAATAGTTAACATTTATTGATCATTTACTACATGCTTATGTGTATGATCTTCTTTAGTCCTCACTTTATATGACATATAAGATTATAGCGTACATTTTATTAGTGAAGAAACAGATGCAGAGAGATAAAGCACTTGCTAAAGATCCTAAAGTTCATAAATGGAAGAGTTTAGATTCAATACTAGGCGTGTGTTTGGCTCAACTCATGCTTATTATTATTGTTTTGTCTTTTTTATTTATTTTTTTTATTTAATGAGCATAAATTTCCAAAGTACAGCTTATGGATTACAATAGCTTCCTCCCCCCACCCCGTAACTTCCCTCCCACCCACAACGCTCCCCTCTCCCACTCCCTCTCCCCTTCCCCTTCACATCACTATTAATTTTCAATTATCTTTATATACAGAAGATCAATTTAGCGTATGTTAAGTAAAGATTTCCACATTTTGTTCCCACACAGAAACACAAAGTGTAAAATACTATTTGAGTACTAGTTATAGCATTAATTAAACACCTAAGGGGTTCATTATTTAGGGTTAAGTCCAGCTATGAGTTAGCAGTGATCCAAAATAACACTGTGAAAACTTATTTCTTTTTCATAAGAAAGCCTGAGAGTGGAGTCTTTCTAGCTTAAAACTGAAGATGATGTCTTCAATTTGTATACTTCAGCTTGGTACAGTTGGTACAAGAAGGAGCTCCAACAATCATATTTGTGTTTCAAGAAGAAAAAATGTGAAATAAGGATAAGGATATGATAGATACTGGGGGACAAGTACAGTCAAAACTGTAAGAGGAAATCTATGATTCTAATCTGGATGGTTTATTGGAGGATGATCATGTCACCAATAAGAACAGAGAGCACAGGAAACCTGTTAAAGTAAGCATTTACTGTTTTGATTGGGGTGTGTGTGCATCTCCTCCTTCTTCTGAAAACCACATCATCTGCTTTGAAGGAGAAATTTTCCACCTTCATTCAACCATACAGTTGTAGGGGGAGATTCCGATCATAGTATTCTCTCTCCATTACTTGAGGTAAGCAGATGTGATTTAGATCAGGAGATTGCATTTATTCCTTAAAGTTTTTCTGATTGAATCTTGATGAAAATATTCTGACCTGTTTTCCAGCAAAAAGCTTGGATATGTGTAACTCAGGAATTTCTAGTGTTATATTTACAGCTATGGGAGAGAAACTAAACTAAGAGAACGAACTTAGCAAGCAGGGATAAGGGATGGAAAGAAATAATTCTAATTGTGTTCATGTCTTTGGTCTACATGTACTTTAGACCCATTTACATTCTTCCTCTTCCTACATTTATATGTGTCTTTCAATAAAGTCACTCATTTGCCTAAAGCTCTTTTTTCTATAGTTTGAAATCAATAATAGTCTGATTAAAATTATATTCTAAAAGGTCATTCTGCAATCAATAAAAAGATACACTTATGATATGGGTGTGCAGCAGGTGCTGTCTGACTGCCAAGGGTAGGTCATAAGAAGCCAAGTTTCTGCACTCATCTGTCTTTTGGAACACTAAGCTGCTACAGAAGAAATCCCACCTATCTACTGCAGAAACCCCATTTAATTGGACCCTTATATAATATTAAAAAGGGGAGAAGCTGTGAAGCCCAGCTTTCCAAATATCCCCACTAAGAAACTAGGCACGTGAGTAAAATTGTCATTGTGGATTCACCACACTAGATCAGTCACCAGATAAATGCCACTAAGTGATCCCAGTGGATACCATGTGGAACAGAATTCTCCCGTGAAACTTAATTTCAGAAACATATACAATAATAAGTATAATAAAATCATTTTTTATTTCATCCCACTAAATTTTGGAGAAGGTTTACTCTGTAGGAATATACAACTGTAACTATGAGATTGAGATAGCAGGACATGGAGCAATGAGGTAGTAGAAGATAAAAATGAAATAAGCATGGAAAGGAAAAGACCAAACAGTAGCTGAAGATGCACATGAGATGTTGGGAGGACTTTTTGCTGACAGAGTCTTGGGAATGTTCAGGAGCATATGCAGGAGGGAAGGTAGGGTGAGAATTATCACTAAGCTCCTAAATCTGTATGTATCAAATATATGAAATTTGTGTTCACCTTATATAAATAAAAAATGAAAAAAGAAGAGAGAGATGAAGTTCAAGAGAGAAGATATGATGAATGCACTGAGTTTTCCAAGAAGAAAGAAAATATTGAGCTCCAATCTTGCAGTGGATGACTGGCTTTGGACACAAGGGAGAGGACATTACAGTCTGTAAAGTGGCAGCTATCTGGCCTCTTCAGAATCTTCGGTAATCGAGTTTCCCTACACCTCTAGTTTCTAGAAGAGCAGTGATGACTCTCACAAGAAATATGTGGGCAGATGGTAGATTATTAAATTTTATTGTATAAATGGAAAATAATCTCAGGTTATAATAAATGCAAGAAAGGATCATCATGAAAGATAACTGACAATGAGGAACATAGACAAGGGAGTTCAGAGTAGTGGGCAAGTGAAAAATCTAGAACTCAAAGAAAACGACAAAACTTGGAGTAGGGAAGCTAATTCAAATGTCAAACTCCTCAGTGAATGTAAGAGAATGAAAAATAGATTGGTGGATGACACTGTTATAGATTCCTAAGAAGAAATCTATGCATTAAGGAGGAAAGGAGCACTGGGGAGCACGTGGAGCATGGGCTCCATTTCTATAGTCTGAGTGAAGAACAACCCCACTGTAGAGAGCCTCAGAGCATGTGGCATCCACAGGGAAGGTTTCACTTGAGGAGGAAGAAAGGTCATGGGTGATTTTATTATATATTATTTTTAAACTTAAATTTGATATTATTTTTGAAGTTTATGTATTTGAAAAAGAGAGGACAAGATAACTTCCATCTGCTGGTTTTCACTCCAAATGCCTACAGTGGCCAGTGCTGGTCCAGAGCTGAAGCTGAAACTGGGAGCTGGGAACACAGTCCAGGTCTCCTGTGTGAGTGGCAGTAACTTGATTACTTGAGCCATCACCTCAGTGTACCAGGATTCGTATTAGCAAATTCAGAATCTGAGGTGGGGAATCAAACCCAAGTACTCCTCTCTGGGAAGTGAGCCATCTTCACCACTAGGCTAAATGCCTGATCCTGCCTTTAAATATATTGTAGTTAAATTGAGATTACAAAACTAATAATTTTGAAGGGAACAGCTCAATACTATGTGGTACATTTATAATATTGTGAAATTGCCAACTCTAGTTCTAAAATACTTTTCTTTTTTTTTAAACTTTTATTTAATGAATATAAATTTCCAAAGTACAGCTTATGGATTACAATGGCTTCCCCCCCATAACGTCCCTCCCACCCGCAACCCTCCCCTTTCCCACTCCCTCTCCCCTTCCATTCACATCAAGATTCATTTTCATTTCTCTTTATATACAGAAGATCAGTTTAGCATACATTAAGTAAATATTTCAACAGTTTGCTCCCACAAAGAAACATAAATTGAAAAATACTGTTTGAGTACTAGTTATAGCATTAAATCTCAATGTACAGCACACTAAGGACAAAGATCCTACATGAGGAGTAAGTGCACAGATAGAACCCTATACCCATTAGACAATTTGTCCCCTGTGCCCCTCTATTCTGGCTCTTGGCAACAATCAGTCTGTGTTCTGCCCCTATGGATTTACCTATTCTGAATATTTCACAGAAATGGAGTCACAAAATATGTGACCTTTTATATCTGGCTCCTTTCAGAGTATAATGTTTTCAAAATTCATTCATAAAGTGAAATATGTTAACACTGCATCCCTTTTTCTCACTAAAATTCCATTGTATGGCTATAACATAATTTATCCGCTTCTTTGTTGATGGACATTTGGGCTATTTCCAACTTTTTTTTTTTTGACAGGCAGAGTGGACAGTGAGAGAGAGAGACAGAGAGAAAGGTCTTCCTTTGCCATTGGTTCACCCTCCAATGGCCGCTGCGCCTGGTGCACTGCGGCTGGCGCACTGCGGCCGGCGCACTGCGCAGATCCGAAGCCAGGAACCAGGTGCCTCTCCTGGTCTCCCATGGGGTGCAGGGCCCAAGGACTTGGGCCATCCTCCACTGCACTCCCTGGCCACAGCAGAGAGCTGGCCTGGAAGAGGGACAACCGGGACAGAATCCAGCGCCCCGACCGGGACTAGAACCCGGTGTGCTGGCGCCACTAGACAGAGGATTAGCCTATTGAGTCGCGGCACCGGCTTATTTCCAACTTTTGACTATTGTATATTGTGCTGCTATGGGCCTGAGCATAAATTTGTTTGAGTATTTGATTTTTATTCTCTTGGGTAAAAACTTGGAAGTAGAATTTCTGAGTCATATGGTAATTTTATGGTTAGCTTTTTGAAGAACTGCTACACTGGTTTTTACAGTTCCTAAAGCATTTTACATTTCTATAAGCAATATGCAAAGGTTCCAATTTCTTTATATCCTGTTCAATATTTATTTTCCATATTAAAAATAGCCATAATACTGGATAAGAAATGGCATGTCATTGCAGTTTTTCATGTACATAAAACCAATAATGTTGAGAATTTTCTCAAGTGCTCATTCGTCATTTGTATATCTTCTTTGGAGGAATGTCTAAATAGTTATTTTTTTCAAATGTTTTTATTTTTACATTTTATTTGAAGGTGAGAGAGAGAGAGAGAGATCTCCCCTCCACTGGTTCTTTCCTTAAGTGCCCACAATTGCTAGGGTAAGGCCATGTTGAAGCCAGGAGCCCAAAACTCAATCCGCATCTCCCACATGGGTGGCAGAGACCCAAGTACTTGAGCCATCACCTTCTGTCTCTCAGAGTACATATTAGCAGGAGGCTAGAATAGAAAGCCGAGCCAGCATTCAAAAAAACAAGGCACTCTAATATGAGATGTGGACATCTCAAGAGATATCTTAATTGTTGTACCAAACCTCTACCCACTTGCTAATTTTAATTGGATTATTTATCTTTTTGTTCTTGTATTGCTAAGTATTTGTTATGTATTCTATTACACCCTTGTCAGATATGAGGCTTTTAAATATTTGCCCCATTCACTAGGTTGCTTTTTGAATTTCATGATAATATTTTTTGCTACACAAAATGTTTTAATTTTGATAATTCATCTATATTTTGTTTCTGTGCTTTTGATGTCATAGTTAAGGACCCAATGTGAAATCCAAGATCATGGAGAGCTCCCCTTATGTTTTCTCTGACATTTTTGAAATGATTTTTAGCTCTTATTATTATGTTTTGATGCATTTGAGTTCTTTCCAATATGTGATATTAGGTAGAGGTCTAACTTCATTCATTTGCCTGTAGATGGATATCCAGCTGTTTCAATATGGTTTATTAAAGAGACTATTCTTTATTTGTTGAATGGCCTTCTCATCTTTATCAACAACCAACTGTCCATGAAGTTATGAATTTATTTCTAGACTCTTAGTTTTATTACATTGCTCTATATATCTATTCTCATGCAAGTATTACAATATTTGGATCATTGATTTGTTTTGAATTCAACAGAAATGTGAACACTCCAGCTCTGCTACACATTGTCAGAATTATTTTGGTTATTCTTGGCTCTTTGAAATACCATATGAATTTGAGAATTAGTTTTCTCATTTGTGCAAAGGTCATTAGAACTTTGATAGCCATTTTATTGTTATTTATTTGAAAGGCAGAGTTACAGAAGGAGAAGGAGATACAGAGAAAGCGATTTTCCATTCCCTGCTCACTCCTCAAATGGCTTTCAAATGCCGGAGCTGGGCCAGGCTGGAGCCAACAGCCGTGAACTCCATTCAGGATTCCCACATGAGTGGCAGGAGCTCAAGCACTTGAGCATCTTCCATTGCTTTCCCAGACACATTAGCAAGGAGCTGTATCAGAAACAGAGCACTTGGGACTCAAAACAACACTCATATTGGATGCTGGCATAACAAACAGTGGCTTAACACACTGACCCATAATGCCGGCCCCAGCAACAACGTAAGAATCTGTAGATCACTTTGAATAGCACTGAGATTTTAAGGATTTTAAGTATTTGAATCCAGGGACAGGGGTGTCTTTCTATTATGTAGGTATTTTAAAACTTATTTCTGTATTGCTTTGAAGTTTTCAGTGAATGGGTCTTTCATATCCTTGGTTACAATTATTCCTATTTCAAGATATTGTAAATGGAAATATTTTAATTTTCTTTTTGAATTGTTCATTGCTGAATTGCTAATTTATGAAAAAAAGCACAACTTTTTAGTACAGATTCTGTACCCTTTGACTATGATGTATTTCTTAGCTCTAGTAGCTTTTAGTTAGTTCTCTTAGAATATGTAAAGAATGCTATCTAGGAATACAGATAGTTTTACTTCTTTCATTACAATTTGGACTGCTTGTCTTTTTCTTTCCTAATTGCTCTGGCTAAAACTTCCACTATAATGTATAATAGTAGAGGTGAAAAGGATAATTCTTTTTTTTTCAAGGACAAAAACAAGTAAATTTTATTTTGTGCAAAAAAATCAAATTAAACCATAATGATCCAGAGCAAATTGGGAAAACCACATATGAACAAAATGAGAATGTCTTCAAAGAAACAAATTTAAAACAGGAAGCAAACAAATTCTAGAGCTGCAAAACATAACTGAAATGAAAAAAAAAATCACAATAAATGCTTAAAAGTAGATTTGAGTGTGATGAAGAATAGTGAGCCTGAGTGCCAGATAATTGAGATTTCTCAGTGCAAGGAACACAGAGGAAAAATAATGAAGAACAGAGTTTAAAAACAGTGAAACTGTATCAAATGTACCATGTCTTGTACAAGATAAGCTGCATAAGAAAAGGAGACTTTAAGAAGTAGAAACAATAATGACATAAACACTATCTGAAAAATTACAAATGGAGGAAAAGCTTGACCCTACACCTCCAAGATGCACAACAAATCCATGGCAGAATAAACCTCAAAGACACTCAAATTGAAATATTTTATACTGAAATTGTAAAAAACAAATATTTGGGAAACATATATGCCCATCTCCATAAGATGCCAATGAACACACCCCCATCCGACATCAGAGTATGTCTTCAGCTCTAAAACTTAGTCTTTGACCTTGATGCTTCTAGGTAGATTTCTGGAATTCACAAATGTTGACATTCTCAGTTGGGAGCAATTGAGAAGTCAATGTGAAGTAGGGGAAAGAGAGTAATTTCCTTACATGCTTTGTTTTATCCAGGACTAAACAAACAGAATCATCAAACACTAGAAAGTACTCCAGATGCACCCCTGAAGAAATCTACCTTCCATCAGGGACCTTAGATCAACACTCAGAAGAATGCCCTTCTGGGCCAGCGTCCTGACTTGGCTAATCCTCCCGAATCCCATATGGGCCCCGGGTTCTAGTCCCGGTTGCTCCTCCCACAGTCCAGCTCTCTGCTGTGGCCCGGGAAGGCAGCGGAGGATGGCCCAAGTGCTTGGGCACCTGCACCCGCGTGGGAGACCAGGAAGAAGCACCCAGCTCCTGGCCTCGGATTGGCGCAGCTCCGGCCACGGTGGCCATTTTGGGGGTGAACCAGTGGAAGGAAGACCTCTCTCTTTGTCTCTCCCTCTGCCGTGGATGGCCCTGCCTTTGTCGACTGTTGATTTTTAAGGCACCTCTGTGTGAGAAACAGCTTCACCCATCCAGTCAAGCGACAGAATCAGGAAGTGCACCCAAATCGAGACTTGATTATCAATCTTCAAGACTTCATGCTTGGTAGGCCAGCATGCTGAAAAGGATAATTCTTTATTCTTCCTGAGCTTAGAGGTAAAGCTATAAGAATTCACCATTGAGCATGTACTATTAGCTGTCAATTTTTGTAAGTGCCTTTGATCAAGTTCAGCAAGTTCTCTTCTGGTCTTAGTTTGCTCAGTAATTCTAAATTAATTTGCTCTAAAAAGGAAGTCTTGACTCCATTTCCACTCTTCTAACGATGTTCATATTTTTTGTTTCATTCTATTAATGTGGCATATTGCATTGATTGGTTTTATTATGTTTACCCACTCTTACATTCCTGCAATAAGTCCAACTCGGTCCTGATGGGCATAGTCAGTATACTTTCAATAAAAATTTTAGGGTTTGTTTTCCATATTTACTTGAGAACTGCAGTATTTTTTATCTCTTGAAATGAGGGTTTGAGAGAGCCAGTGGAAAGAGTTTAGAGAAGAGGCAATGATGGGAGGGTGTGCCACTACAGAACAGCATGGAGTTATAAGCATAGAATAACAAACAGAAGAACTTTTAATTTGGGAATCGTCACTTCCCTTTGGTTAAGTGGAAGGACTGGCACTATAATTTAGGCTGCCTTCTATTAATTCCATGCATGCTTCATTACACCACATTGCTAAGAAGAGTTGATATGAACTTTTTTTCAAATTAGATTTTTTAAGATTTATATTATTATAAATTTTAAAGAGAGAGTTACAGAGAGAGGTAGAGACAGGGAGAGAGGTCTTTCATCCATTGGTTCACTCCCCAGATGGCCGCAATGGCTGGAGCTGCACCAATCCGAAGCCAGGGGCCAGGAGCTTCTTCTGGGTCTCTCACATGGGTGCAGGGGCCCAAGGACTTGGGCCGTCTTCTACTGCTTTCCCAGGCTATAGCAGAGAGCTGGATCAGAAGAGGAGCATCTGGGACTAGAACCGGTGCCCATATGGGATGCCGGCGCTTCAGGCCAGGGCTTTAACCCACTGCACCACAGCACCAGCCCCAGATATGAACTTGATAGGCTCTCAAACTAATACATGATTTAGTTATTGTCTCAGGGTGATTTCTCAGAAATTCTCCAAGATAATTCTCTCTGTTATTATATCCTCTTCAGACAATAAATAAAGGCAAAATGGGGTGAGAGATTGACATGTGGATAGGTGGTTAAGACACCACATCTGGTATTGGTATAACAGATTTGATTCTTGGCTCCAGCTCTTGACACCAACTTTCTGTTAATGCTGACTCTTGGAAGCAACAAGTGATGGCTCAAGCAACTGGGTTCCTGACACCATATGGGAGATCTGGATTGAATTACCAGCTCCAGGCTTCTGCTTCAGGTATGGCCATGGATGTTGTGGGCACTTGGAGGATGAACCAGGCTTGGGAGCTCTGTCTGTCTGTCTCTGTCTCTCAAATAAATGAACGAGTAATTTAAAAACTCTTCTTGGGGCCAGCATTGTGGTACAGCAGGTTCAGTCATGGCTTGCTTTGCGGGCATTCCATATGAGTGCCAGTTTGAGTGTTGTCTGCTCCACTTCTAATCTGCTAACACCCCTGGGAAGGCAGCAGAAAATGAGCTAAGTGCTTGGGCCTCTTTACCCACGTGGAACACCCAGATAAGTTTCCAGATTCCTGGCTTCGACCTGGTCCAGCCCCGGACATTGCAGCCATTTAGAGAGTGAACGAACTGATGGAAGGTCTCTCTCTGTCACTCCCTCTCCCTCTATAACTTTTCCTTTCACATAAAGTAAATGTTTAAAAAAACCAATTCCCTAAAAAAGATAAGAATGTGTGGTGCATGGGAAAGGTGAATGGATAAACAATTGTTGAACTTTGTATGTGGAAAATAACAAGTAAATACATAATTCCATATATGAATAAACCACTACATATCAACCATCTGGCTTGAGCAATTAATAATTGCCTGCCCATTGTGTTTTATCTATAAAGATGTGCCCTTGAAAATCAAATTTCAGACATCATAAAATGTCATGTGAGAAGTGTTTCTCAAATTGTTGTCTAAAGATTCCTACAGATACTTGAAACATTTCCAAATTTAAAGTATCAAGCATTATAGAAGAGATGGTGAATAAACGATTCAAAATTTATAACTTTCAGGGTTATAAAGTTGAAGGTATTTTCCTAGGAGGCAAAAGGAATGTAGAAAGTGAACTGGACCAGTGCCGCGGCTCCATAGGCTAATCCTCCGCCTGCGGCGCCAGCACACCGGGTTCTAGTCCCAATTGGGGCGCAGGATTCTGTCCCGGTTGCCCCTCTTCCAGGCCAGCTCTCTGCTGTGGCACGGGGGTGCAGAGGAGGATGGCCCAAGTCCTTGGGCCCTGCACTCGCACTGGAGACCAGGAGAAACACCTGGCTCCTGGCTTTGGATGAGCACGGTGTGCCGGCTGCAGCGGCCATTGGAGGGTGAACCAATGGTAAAGGAAGACCTCTCTCTCTCTCTCACTGTCCACTCTGTCTGTCCAAAAAAAAAAAAAAAAAAAAAAGTGAACTGTGCGGAGTCAAAACCTCAGTTGGAATTTCCACTTACAGCCCTGACTGAGTAAAAGGGGGTAGATTTTGCATCTTACCAACAACTAGCAAACTGCAACAACTATGATAAACAACTGTTAACAAGATGTTGAACAACAAGCAGTGTACAACCATGATCTCTGAGACAAGAGAAAGAAATTAGGTGAATCTTATAATTTTCATAGCTTACTGTATCAAGCAGGTTCTAGACTAAACCACTAGAAGGAAAAACACAAACAGCTCAGTGAGTACCCATGAACTGAGGTGAAAGAAAATGGAATTCCAACAGAGCTGGCCCAGTTGGCAGTACCTGGAAAGGCGCCACCTTTGGGGGCCAAATACGGGGTTGGTAAGCACAATTACAAAAATGAAACTTTGTGTCTAGCCTTTGTTTTGAGTGGTTTTAAGAAACTTTGTATATGGAAGATGGAAATGCTTATGTATTTATTGAAACATCCTTTTATTTGAAATTAAAATAATTTGGTAAGTAATGGTTTGATATTTGGGGAGGGTTTGGCGGGGAGATGATACTGTTGGTAAATTTAAAGCCTGTTGACTCGGCAGAAAGGTACTGTTAGTGACTGGGAGGACGCCTTTTTTTGTACATGACCCAGATGTCTGTTCTGCATTTCTTTTATCCCAAATATTTAGGCATCTGATATTTTCAACCAAAATTCCAATTATATACTGTGGTTTTTATTTGTTGCAATACATTAAAATTTCAGAGGTACTTTGGGGTTCAAAAGCTAGGATTTCTAAGTCAGTATTTGCATTTCACATAAGAAAGCTGTGAATGGTGAGCAAAGTATTATAATTAGATTTTTCCACATTTGTATAGTATATTATATGTATTTTGTGGTATTGAGATTATAGAAAGTTTAGAGTGTCAAACATGCGTTTAATGTGCATTTTTAAACAAATGTATGCCAATTAAAATATTTAGACACAAGGGTAAAAAAAAAGAAAATGAAATTCCAGGAGAGTGAGGAAGCTAGAATTTATGAAACAGAATACCAGAGAGGAGGGAGCTTTCAGAGAATGTATTCCACAAAGCTGCAGAGAATTGTCCTTGAATTTTCAACTAAGTCATGATTAGCAAATACATATGAGGAAACCTGTGAAAGCCTGAGGGGGAAAACACACAACAGTATTAGAGGAAACAATCCTGAGAACATCACATGAGCTGGGAGAAATTCCTATTCCCACCAGTCAGATTTATAACAATGTAGCCCACTCAGAAGAGTTTTGTCTCAGTAGTATAGAGAAACTAGCCTTAGACTAACTGCTATACTAATCCTGTTTCACAATGCTTAAATGCAGTATCTGAGAGAATCCAGCAGCTTCCATAATGTAACTTTGTCCCAGAGCAAGTCTCAAAAATACTTATATGAATATAAAAATAAGCAGCATGAGTCATAAAAATGAATACATTGAACTTCATCAAAATTAACAACTTTTGCTTTTTCAAAGCCACTGCTAAGACAATGAAAAGATAAGTTACAGACTGGGAGAAAATTTTTGCAAATCACATACCTGATAAAAGATACGAATCCAGGATATATGAAGAAATCCTACAACTCAATCAGATAAGAAAAAAGAACAACACAAATGTATAAATGATTTTGACAGACATATCACTAAAGACTATATGTGAATGATGAATTAAAACATAAAAAATTGTGCAACAATTTCAGTTATTAGGGAAGTGCAAATAAGGATTGCATTGAGATATCAGTATATATCTGCTAGAATGGCTGGAATTAAAGACTGCAGAACACTTTTTTTAAAAGATTTATTTTATTTATTACATAGGCAAAGTTACAGAGAGAAAGGGAGAGACAGAGAAAGTCTTCCATGCACAGGTTCATTCCCCAAATCGTTGCAATGGCCAGAGCTGGGATGGTCTGAAGCCAGGAGCCAGGAGCTTCTTCTGAGTCTCACAGACAGGTGCAGGGCCCAAGCACATGAGCTGCATTCCTAGGCACATTAGCAGGGAGCTGGATCAGAAATGAAGCAGCCAGGACTCAAACTGTGCCCATATGGGATGCCAGCACCACAGTTGGTGACTTAACCCATTATGTCACAACACTGGCCCCAGAACACCCAGTTTTTGTGAGGATGTTGTACATTGTATGGGGTATCTACTTTAGAATCTAATTTGGTTATTTCTTTCTTTTCTTTTTTTTTTTTTTTTTTTTGACAGGCAGAGAGAAAGGTCTTCCTTTGCCGTTGGTTCACCCTCCAATGGCCGCTGTGGCCGGCGCACCACACTGATCCAATGGCAGGAGCCAGGAACTCATCCTGGTCTCCCATGGGGTGCAGGGCCCAAGTACTTGGGCCATCCTCCACTGCATTCCTGGGCCACAGCAGAGAGCTGGCCTGGAAGAGGGGCAACCGGGACAGAATCTGGCGCCCCGACCGGGACTAGAACCCGGTGTGCCAGCGCTGCAAGGCGGAGGATTAGCCTAGTGAGCCGCGGAGCCGGCCTGGTTATTTCTTATAAACTTAAGTAGGCACTTACTACATAACCTACCAATTCCACTCCTAGGTATTTATACAACACTTTTTTTTTTTTGACAGGCAAAGTGGATAGTGAGAGAGAGAGACAGAGAGAAAGGTCTTCCTTTTGCCGTTGGTTCACCCTCCAATGACCCCGCGGCCGGTGCGCTGCGGCCGGCGCACTGCACTGATCCAAAGGCAGGAGCCAGGTACTTCTCCTGGTCTCCCATGGGGTGCAGGGCCCAAGTACTTGGGCCAGCCTCCACTGCACTCCCTGGCCACAGCAGAGAGCTGGCCTGGAAGAGGGGCAACAGGGACAGAATCCGGCGCCCCGACCGGGACTAGAACCCGGTGTGCCGGCGCCAACACTTTTATTCCATGTATTCACCCAAAGCCTTGAATATAAATATATTTATGAGCTTTGGTCATAATATCCTCAGATTCTAAAAACTGGAATATCTAACAACTGGTGAATACATATAGAAATCGATATACATTCATGCAATGGAATGCTGCTCAGAAATAGAAATGAACTACTGGCGATTAAATGTTATGGATTAAACTTAGAAGTATTGTTAATGGAATGAAGCTAGACATAGAAGACTACATATTGTATAATTTCTTTATGTGATATTCCCAAGAAGGTTAAACTATGGTGGTTCTTAAAATTGAAAGCTGTTTCAGAAAAAGAAGTATTGTTCACGGCCACACTCTTCTAATGACTTTCTCCGTAATCTTAAAGGTCCTTTACCTTATATGCCTTCACATTGTCTTTCTGTAGCCTTATGAGTTGGAAGTGATCTCTATTTCTCAAAGTATGGCTCTTTGATTACATATTTATGTGAATAACCTGAGTTTCTGCCTAAAACTGTAGACCCCTAGGACACACCCTATACTCCAGAATCTCTGAAGATGGGGCTTAGGAATGTACATTTATATCAACTCTCTGAGGAGATTTATGTGTATACTACAAGTTTAGAAACACAGAGCTAATTGGTCGTCTAGTGTCACACCATCTCTACTATGTTTAAATAGAAATATCTCTAATTGGAGTTAGAAAAATGAATTAGATATTCTCTTCGGGGAGCCTTTTAATTTATATGCATTTATGATTGGATTAGATGATTGTTCCCATCTCATTCATGATTCATTCTCTGACTATATTAATGATGTCGATGACTATACATTATGCATCTTGTGATCATGGAGAGATTTTCTCCTGAGCAGTGAATTCAACTGTTATCCAAAATCTTGCATTTCAATTACATATACCAGTTGAAATAAATCAATCCAATGCTTTGGTATCTGTGATTTCTACATTTGTATGTTTAATCAGCCACTGATTGGAAATAATATTATTGACTTGTACTATACATTTAGGCCTATGATGGCTTTATGTGTACTAAACATGTGTGGCTATTTTTTTTTTCTTATCATTCTCTAAAAGTGGTAATATAATAAGAATTTGAACTTGTATAACATTTACATTTTTATTAGGTATTACAAGAAATGTAGAGATGACTTTAATTATATGGAAGGATGTGCATTGGTTATATATAAATACTAGGCCATTTTATATAAAGAACTTGAGCATCTTCAAATTTTTGCATCCTGGAAGAGTCTTGGAGCCAATCTATTGCAAATATGGAGGAACAACAGTATTTGAATAAGAATGAAAATGAATGGCCTACTTTATGATTCTCCTCATGGTTCAGACACTAGGTTGTTAATCCAATCAATGAACAATGCTTGGAGTCCAGCCAGATTTAAGAAAACATTAGTGAATTTGTGAATTTTCCATGCTCTTAGCAGATGTAAATGCACTTAGGTTCTTTTTTTTAACTTTTATTTAATGAATATAAATTTCCAAAGTACAGCTTATGGATTACAATGGCTTCCCCCGCCATAACTTCCCTCCCACACGCAACCCTCCCCTCTCCCGCTCCCTCTCCCCTTCCATTCACATCAAGATTCATTTTCAATTCTCTTTATATACAGAAGATCAATTTAGCATATATTAAGTAAAGATTTCAACAGTTTGCTCCCACACAGAAACATAAAGTGTAAAATACTGTTTGAGTACTAGTTATAGCATTAATTCTCATAGTACAACACATTAAGGACAGAGATCCTACATGCACTTAGGTTCTTAAGGCCCACATTTCATCCTCCATTGTTCACTCTTACTGGTGGGCTACTTAGAGCTTACCACCTGCCTCAAACCATTGGGGGAAATGTAAACATTGCATTTGCAGCACTATGAAAAGAATTTCCATTTAACTACCATTTTGTAAGTACTCTAGGAAAACTTGATGCTAAATTTTGGGAGCCATAGAATTTATAAACTACAACCTATCAGGAGAGACAGTTGATCATATAAACATAATCATAGTGATAAAATTGTCTTTTAAAGTATTTTAATGTGACATATGCATATACTTTATGGAAGAAGTATAAAGTGAAAAACCTCTTGTATCTAGCACCCAAGTCAACAATGAGAATATTGCCAGTACATCAGAAGCCACCTTCCTAGAGGTAACCTCTATCCTAACTTTTATTATAACAGATTACTTTGCCTGCTTTATAATCCAATCAGATATGCATGCACTACTAAGGAATAAAGTTTAGTTGTTGAGTTTCATACAAATTTAGCCCTAACAACTTGCTTCTTTCATGTAATATTTTTGTGCAGTTGATTTACATTATTGTCAAAGTTGCAGCCTGATGATTATCATTACTCTGCAGTGCTCTGTTCTATGAATACAATAAATATTTTTTTATTTCACTGCTGACAGACATGTGAGTTATTTCAAGATTTTTGCTTTTATGAAAAATATTGCAATAACAAAACTATACACATTTCCTGTTTTAATTGCTGAGTCCAGGACTATGTGCATCAGCTTTACCAACCATAGGCAAACTGTTTTATAAATTAACTAATATTAATTTATACTCCCATAAGAAATATATGAGTTGGGGGCTGGCGCTGTAGTGTAGCAGGTTAAGCCTCTGCTTGAAGTGCGAGCATCTCATATGGGTGCCAGTTCGAGACCTGGCTGCTCCACTTCCTATCCAGCTCTCTGCTATGGCCTGGGAAAGCAGTGGAAGATGGCCCAAGTCCTTGGGTCTCTGCACACCCACATGGGAGACCCAGAAGAAGCTCTTGGCTCCTGGATTCAGATGGGCTCAGCTCTGGCTGTTGCTGTCATTTGGGGAGTGAACCAGCAGGTAGAAGACATTTCTCTCTCTCTGTCTCTCTCTCTGTCTCTCTCTCAAACTTTCTGTCTCACTGTAAGACTTTCTTTCAAATCAAATAAATAAATCTTAAAAGAAAAAGCACACACAATTGTCTCTGACCTCAGAAATCTGAGAGATCTAATCACCATGACTAAAAAGTAAAGCAAAACGCAGTCAGGCAATGTACTATATGGTTGATAAAATATATATTTCCTTAGGAATGCAACACTGAGCAGCACAACTAGTCCCAGTTTGGGCTCTACTTTTGATTGACTACGTCTTTGACATTGTGGAGAAAACTCTGTGCACCTTGTTTTTCCTAACTGATAAATTAACGGAGTGAACTATATGAATTTTGAGGTCCCTTCTCATTCTAGTCTTGGATTATTACTTTGTTCTCTTTGCCTTATACTTCCCTTCTCTGTTCCTCCAAACTATTAAAATTCAACAATTCAGTATTGCCACCTATTTTTATTCTCCATTTTGCTCTTTTTTGAATATATATTTTTGAACATTTACTTGTTCAAACATTTATTTGTTCACTCATCAGATTGCTGCAACAGCCAGAGCTCAACCAGGCAGAAGCCAGGAGCATCATCTCCCATGTGGGTGGCAGGGGCCTATGCATCTGGGCCATCTTCCACTGCTTTTTGCAAGCAATAAGCAGGGAGCTGGATTGGGAAGTGGAGCAACCAGGACACAAATAGGAGCCCATATGGGACGCCAGTGTTGCAGGTGGTGGCTTTACATGCTATGCCTCAATGCCAGTCACTTGCTCCACCATCTTGATCTTGAGTCTCAAGGTTGCCTGATATGCCATACTGAACTCTTTTGTATCAGCTTGTTGTTTTAAGTTCATCTTGCTATCTGATATCTGTAAACAATGGCAAACAGCTAATTTTCCCCCTTTTAATCAGGGTAGGCTATTCAAGATTCTGGATAGCCTGAATAAGATTCTAAAAAACTTGATTTGGATATCAATGTTTGGAATGCCTCCTTCCACGAAGGGGCAAAATATAAAGAACCCTGGAATCAGGCCGGCTCCGCGGCTCAATAGGTTAATCCTCCACCTAGCGGCGCCAGCGCACCGGGTTCTAGTCCCGGTCGGGGCGCCGGATTCTGTCCCGGTTGCCCCTCTACCAGGCCAGCTCTCTGCTATGGCCCGGGAAGGCAGTGGAGGATGGCTCATGTGCTTGGCCCTGCACCCCATGGGAGACCAGGAGAAGCATCTGGCTCCTGCCATCGGATCAGTGCAGTGCGCCGGCCGCAGCGCGCCAGCCGTGGCGGCCATTGGAGGGTGAACCAATGGCAAAAGGAAGACCTTTCTCTCTGTCTCTCTCTCTCACTATCCACTCTGCCTGTAAAAAAAAAAAAAAAAAAAAAAAAAAAAAAAAAAAAAAAAAAAAAAAAAAACCTGGAATCAGTGTTTTGGGAGAAACGAGCCTCAGGAAGCAAGAAACACATAGAGTCATGTTCAAGGTAGTAGACAGAAACAAACAAAAATGATACAAGCTAAGTATCTGAATTCAGAGTTGGTGGGAAAGATCTAGTAATCCAATTAAAGGAGGATCTTGGAGTAATTATATTAAGTTGCACTATAAAGAGGGAATGGCCTTGTGGCCCTTGTGTAGAAATGCTGATTCTTCCAGAATGCTAGGCCATTTTTATCAAGAAAGTAATATTTTTCTTTTAGATAATTTTATTCTTCCATAATTTTAAACATTTCAATTTTTAAGGATTTGTTTATTTATTTGAAAGAGTTACAGAGAGAAGGAAAGATACACACAGAGAGAAAGAGAGGTCTTCTGTTTGCTGGTTCACTCCCCATGTGGCCACAATGCCCAGGGCTGAGGCAGGCTGAAGCTAGGAGCTTTATCTGGGTCTCCCACATGGATATCAGTGGCACAAGTACTTGAGCCATCTTCTGCTGCTTTACATAGGCCGCCAGCAGGGAGTTGGATTGGAAGTGTAGCAGCTGGGTCATGAACCCATGCCCATATGGGATTGTAGCATCACAGGTGGCAGCTTTACCCACTACATCACAACACAGGCCCCAACATTTCAATTTTTAAAAAATATTTATTTTTTTATCTGAAAGGCAGAGTGACAAAAAGAGAGGGAGAAACAGAGAGAGGAGAGGGAGAGGGAGAAGAAGAGTGAGAGAGAGATAGAGAGTGAGAGAGAGAGAGAGAGAAAGGGACATTGGCAGAGAGAGACATATGCTGGGTTCACTCCCCAAATGGCCACAACATCTGGAGCTGTGCCAAGCCAAAGCCAAGAGCCTGGAACTCCATCTGGGTCTCCCATGTGAAGTGGCATGAGCCCAAGTACTTTGGCCATCTTCAGCTGCTTTCCCAGCTGCATTAGCAGGGGCTGGACTCGAAGTAAAACAGCCAGAACTCACAGTGCTCCGATATAGGATGCAAGCAGTGGCTTAACTTGCTGCTCCACAATTCTGGCCTTCAAGTGGCTTCTTAAACATCCTCTTTGTCAACTAATTCCTAATTCCCCTAATGCATTCCATCATTTAGCAAGTGCAACTACCACCAATCCAGTCCCCCAAGTTTGAAATCTGTGACAGGATTAAAAACAACTGTTTGTTCCTCAACCACTACCTGATCACTCAGCAAGTCCTGCTAATTTTATATGAAGAAACTCTCAAACTTTCTGTTTCTCTCCATCTCACTTTATGGTCTCAGAGCAAATTCTCCCATTTCATATTTGAACAATAACCTTTAAACTCTTCCTGATTCCACTTTTGGTTATCTCTTCTCCTTTCTCCACAATGCCACCAGTTTGGCCTTTAAAACTATTATTGTAATCTTTTCCTAGCCCTAATTTAGACCTCCAGTGGCTTAAATGGCTGTTGGTTCTTATTTTTATTATTGTTTCTTTTCTCAACTTCTACCAGATTAACTTAAGAAATCCTATCCACTTTTCAGCTTCATTTTGCTTCTCCAACTGAACCAAATGTAAATGTCAGTGTTCTCTAGTAATCCGTCTTGTACCCTCCCATGCAAGTTGCTTGACAGAAGTACAACCTATTATCTGTTGTTATGTTTTCATTGCCATCTGCCAGGCCGTTGGGTCACTGCAGGTGATAGCAGATTCTGACGCTGTTAAACAATATAGCATCGGACAGAATATTTATCCATGTGAAAGAAGAAAATATCAAAATATCCAATAAAAAGTTTAAATGAGAAACACACAGATTTGTAAGAAGGCAAGACAGGAGAAAGCAGAGACAAAAAAAGTTATCTTAGTTTCTTACTATCTAATTCTCAGCTCCAGTTCAAATTAATCCTAGATTTCCTTGCTTCCCTGTTCTTGTGCTAATTTAAATGAGATTTTGTTTCTTGCAACACAAGCATTCAGCAAATTGTCTCCTTTCCCTTTGAAATAGCCAAGAAGCTCCATCACTACCACTGGGAACTCTGTCTTCATGTTGCCAAGTACCTTGTAGTCCTCTAGAGGTCATTGTTGTGTTATAAACCCTGATCATTTAGTCGATTGTTATGATTTCTCCAATTTATCTCATACCCTCTACTATTAAACTAGAAATGTTGTTGTGATTCAAGAATTTTTAAATGAATTATTATTGGGGCAGGCGCTGTGGCATAATCTGTCGCCTGCAGCACCGGCATCCCATATGGGCACCAGTTTGAGTCCTGGCAACTCTACTTCAAGTCAAACTCTCTGTTAATGCGCCTGGGAAAGCAGCAGAGGATGGCCCAAGCACTTGCGGCCCTGCACTCACAAAGGAGATCTGGAGGAAGCTCCTGGTTCCTGGCTTTGGACCAGCTCAGCTCCAGTTGTTGCAGCCATTGGCCTTCCCAGAAGTTTCCATCCCCTGCCCTTCCCACCAGGAACATTGATGACTGTTGGACTTGGTCAAACAGAAAAGGTCTTCTAGTTCCAAAATGTAAAATGTGCAGAGAGAAGACTTACACTGGGTAAGGGAAGGGCCAATACCAGAATCCAGAAACACTAGCTGTGGTGCTGGGGAATGAACCTGGAAGACCTCTCTCTCTTTCTCTCTCTCTCTCTTTCTGCTTTCCAAATAAATAAATCTTTAAAAAAAATAAGTGTTATGAGTCTTTTCTTAGATCCTTTCCTATAAAATGCAAAAATTTCCAGTCCTTATTGAACACCTTGCCCGCTCACCACGGATTAGAAGACATGAAAATCTGGTATCAGTTACATTAAGGGAACTTCGTATGTGATGTCACTACTGTTTTCCATACCCATGAGAAACATTAATGAAAGAACCTTAAACGCTGTAAGTATTAAGGTCTGAGGCATCCTACAAATCTTCTCAACACAGCACTCAGGTAACCAAAAATCAGAACTGACCCATGGAATAAAACATATTTAGCATATGTATCTACTGAGTCCTTCAGAAATTGATCTATGCTTGACTATTTGGAGTTCACTTCTGGATGAGGATATGAGGGAATTAAGCGATATCTCATGGCTTAGGTGTATCAAATTCTGGAACCACCGAAAGGATATCCTCTTCATAGCCTGAAATCTAGGACTAGCCTTCTGTTTATATACCTTAAATAGACCAGTACTCCTCTTTTCTTACTCCTGGCAAACCTACTTGGTTCTGGCATCAGAACTTCTTAGGAAGTCTTTACCTTTAGAGAATAATCCTGAAGCTGTCTTGATAGCCTCATATCCACAAAGCAACCCTCTCAGGGATACTCTACAATAAAGAAATAGGCCTTATTTCACTGCAAGCTCCGTTACCTTTCTCTGGTTGAACCTATTTTAGTCACACCATTCCAGCCTATTTCCCTGACCTTCTGGAATTTCAGTGATCTGCTGGAATCTCAGAGGATAGGCCAAAATAAATCACATGGAGTAGAGGAGAGTTAGCCTGAGTTCTTTAAAAAAACATTCTCCACTTTGTAAGAATATCAAGACTTGCTATGAAGGCCCCGTATCTGGGTAACTTTGACTTTGGCTCATCAAGTTTACCATATTCTACTTGTGCCCAGAAAGAGCTCTGGATGTTCTGAATAATGCAGACTGTTTGCTTTAAACTGGAATTCAGAAGTCCATGGCAGAAGCCCTAGGAATATCCTTAGACTTTGGGTAGATCTTGTTCTCATTTATTTTCTGAAATGCACTGCTTCTCGACAGCCCTAACACTGAGAAAGAGAAAGAGAGAGAGAGAGAGAGAGAGAGAGAGAGAGAGAGAGAGAATGCTTCTTCTGAAAGTTCTTGGCCCATCTGTCTAGGCCTGGCTGATCATGATCATTGAAACCTTTGCTTTGATCAATGGAAGAGCTTACTGCTTACCTAAACTTGCTGCTCCTGGACCTCCCCATAGCATGCCATGATTCACCCCTGTAGTGAAAACTGCTTCCCTACATTTCTTCTGCTAGGTATCTTTTCCTTTTGAGAGTTGAACCTGCTGCATTTGAAGTGACTGTCAGTCACAAGTCTGTTGGTGGCACTGTGATACTGGTGGCTCAATCAGAGCAACCCTCTGATTGAGTGATTCAAGTGGGCATATGACTCAAGTTGGAGCAATCTGTCTTTTCTGGGGTATTACCTGGAGTAATTAGAAGACATTTATTTTTTCTCTATGATCCAAAACAATTTTCAGTTATACATTTTTATTTGGAGACAATGGTAGAATCACATGCATTTGTAAGAAATAATACAGTGTGATACCTTGTACATTTTGCCTAGCTTCCCTTGCATTATTACAACCAGGATATCAACACTGATGCAGTCAGGATGTAGAGTAGTAACTTAAAAAAGATCACTCATGTTGTCCTTTAATAGCCACAGGTAGTAACCCCACCAACCTCAATTCTACTCTTCTTTGTTTTTTAAGATTTTATTTATTTATTTATTTGAGAGATAGAGTTACAGACAAAGAGAAGGAGGGACAGAGAGGGAGAGAGAGATCTTCCATGATCTGGTTCACTCCCAAAATGGCTGCAATCATTGGAGCTGGACTGATCCAAGGCCAGGAGCCAGGAGCTTCTTCTGGGTCTCCCATGTGGGTGCAGGGCCCCCCACACACAGACTGTCTTCCACCGCTTTCCCAGACCATAGCAGAGAGCTGGATTGGAAGAGTAGCAACCAGGATTAGAACCAGCCCCATTTGGGATGCCGACCCCCCAGGTGGAGGATTAACCTACTATACCACAGTGCCAACCTCTCACTTCCACTATTCTTAACTATGCCTGTCACTAATCTGTTCTCCATTCATAAAAGTTTATCATTTATACAGTATGTCATCTTTTGGGAATGGCTGGCTTTATTTTTTCAGTCATCATAATTTGTTGTAGATTTATCTATAGTTTTGGGTTTAACAGTTCATTTCTTTTTGTTATTAAATAGAATTACAAGGTATGCTTATACCATGTCTTGGTGTATTTAATCGTTCATGGGCACTTAAGTTTCATTTGATTTTTTTCCCCAGATTTTTCCTATTAGAAATAAAACTGTGATGCACATTCATATGCAGGTTTTTGTGTGGATACATGATCTGTTTCTCTAGGATAAATGCCCAAGTGTTCAGTAGCTGAGTCAAATGGTAATGTGATGTGTAGAATTTTTTAAAAACTGCCAAGCTGTCCTCAGGAGTCTTTGTTCACTTTAACATTCTCACCGGCTAAGTATTAAGGGTTTCCTTGCTTCACATTCTCACCAGTACTTGGTGTTGTCACTTTTTCTTTTACCCATCCTGACGATTGTGTAATAGTATCACTTTGGTTTTAACTTGAATTACCCTAATAGCTGATGATGAACATTTTTTCACATGCATATTTTCCACCTTCAGGAAAAGCATATCCTCTTCAGTGAAATGTCTTTTGCTCATTTTCTGATTTAGTTGGTTGATTCTACTATACAGTTTTAAGAGTCCTTTATACATTTAGATATAAGTCCTTTTTCAGATATAAGGTCAGCATGTATTTTCTCACAGACTATAATTTGTCTTTTCATGCTCTCACAGGGTCTTTCACAGAATAATTTTCTTTTTTATTATTTAGGTGAAGTTCAATTTATTGTATTCCTTTTATGGATAAAGGTCTTGATGTCAAGTCTGTAAACTCATTGTCTATCCCTACATCCAATGAGATATTCCTATTTTTAATAATTTTACTTGTATAATTTGTGTTAATTTGTGTTAATTTTTTTATTTTTCAGCATACAGATCCTGTACATATTGTTAAACTTAAGCATAGGGCAGAGCCAAGATGGCGGATTAGTTAGGACACACACTGATAGTCCGGGAAAAGATAGTTTAATAAAAGTGGAGTTACTGTAGTTTCGGGGAAAGGTTCAGGGAAAAAACTGCAGAGGAAACTCTTCCGGATCTAGTGGATGTGACACGGAGGACCTACATGGAGGGCAAGGGCGCCCATGGCTCGGGAGCCCAGTCTACGCACCAGTGCTGGAAAGGGAGGTGAGGCAAAACCTCAGTAGCCTGAGACACTGGTGGGGAAATGGCAGAAAAAGCCTAGAGGGAATGAGGCTTGAAGCCCCACTGGGGAAAGTTCACCAGGTGAACTGGAGGACAGAAATAAATAAATAAATAAAAAGGACCTGCAGGGACACGAGTCTCTCTCTCCACTCAGCTTACAAAAGCAAGCAAGAGAAAAGAGCAGGTGCCATTTTGGACATACGTAAAGCGGTGCTCAACATTAGCCAAGCAGAAAAACCTGACTCTGGTGGGGAGAAATAACACAATAACCACAATAACACAATAGCCACAAAAACAATAAAATACCTTGGAATAAATTTAACCAAGGACGTTAAAGTTCTCTACGATGAAAATTACAAAATCTTAAAGAAAGAAATAGAAGAGGATACCAAAAAATGGAAAAATCTTCCATGCTCATGGATTGGAAGAATCAATATCATCAAAATGTCCATTCTCCCAAAAGCAATTTATAGATTCAATGTGATACCAATCAAAATACCAAAGACATTCTCAGATCTAGAAAACATGATGCTGAAATTCATATGGAGACACAGGAGACCTTGAATAGCTAAAACAATCTTGTACAACAAAAACAAAGCTGGAGGTATCACAATACCAGATTTCTGGACATACTACAGAGCAGCTGTAATCAAAACAGCATGGTACTGGTACAGAAACAGATGGATAGACCAATGGAACAGAATTGAAACACCAGAAATCAATCCAAACATCTACAGCCAACTCATATTTGATCAAGGATCTAAAACCAATTCCTGGAGCAAGGACAGTCTATTCAATAAATGGTGCTGGGAAAATTGGATTTCCACATGCAGAAGCATGCAGCAAGACCCCTACCTTTCACCTTACACAAAAATTCACTCAACATGGATTAAAGACATAAATCTAAGACCCTACACCATCAAATTATAAGAGAACATTGGAGAAACCATGCAAGATATTGGAACTGGCAAAGACTTCTTGGAAAAGACCCCAGAAGCACAGGCAGTCAAAGCCAAAATTAACTATTGGGATTGCATCAAATTGAGAAGTTTCTGTACTGCAAAAGAAACAGTCAGGAAAGTGAAGAGACAACCAACAGAATGGGAAAATATATTTGCAAACTGTGCAACAGATAAAGGGTTAATAACCAGAATCTACAAAGAGATCAAGAAACTCCAAAACAACAAAACAAACAACCCACTTAAGAGATGGGCCAAGGACCTCAATAGACATTTTTCAAAAGAGGAAATCCAAAGGGCCAACAGACACATGAAAAACTGTTCAGGATCACTAGCAATCAGGGACATGAAAATCAAAACCACAATGAGGTTTAACCTCACCCTGATTAGAATGGCTCACATTCAGAAATCTACCAACAACAGATGCTGGCGAGAATGTGGGGAAAAAGGGACACTAACCCACTGTTTGTAGGAATGCAAACTGGTTAAGCCACTATGGAAGTCAGTCTGGAGATTCCTCAGAAACCTGAATATAATCCTACCATACAACCCAGCCATCCCACTCCTTGGAATTTACCTAAAGGAAATTAATTTGGCAAACAAAAAAGCTGTCTGCACCTTAATGTTTATTGCAGCTCAAGTCACAATAGCTTAAGACCTGAAATTAACCTAAGTGCCCATCAACCATCAACAGTAGACTGGATAAAGAAATTATGGAACATGTACTCTATAGAATACTATACAGCAGTAAAAAATGAAATCAGGTCTTTTGCATCAAAATGGAGGAATCTGGAAAACATTATGCTGAGTGAATTAAGCCAGTCCCAAAGGGACAAATATCATTTGTTCTCCCTGATTGGTGACAAATAACTGAGCACCAAAAAGGAAACCTGTTGAAGTGAAATGGACACTATGAGAAACAGTGACTTGATCAGCCCTCGTCCTGAGTGTTGATGAATAACTTAATACTTTATCCCTTCTAGTATTTTTTTTGGTCCTACTTAATGCTATTGGTTGAACTCTGTAATAAACACACAATTATTCTTAAGTGTTGAAATTTAACTGAAAAGTGGTCCCTGTGAAATATAAGAGTGGGAATAAGAGAGGGAGGAGATGTACAATTTGAGACATGCTCAAGCTGACTTGCCCCAAATGGTAGCATTAGAAACGTGCCAGGGGATTCCAATTCAATCCCATCAAGGTGGCATGTACCAATGCCATCTCACTAGTCCAAGTGATCAAGTTCAATTCACAATTGATCACACTGATAGGTCTAAGAGTCAAAGGGATCACACAAACAAGACTAGTGTCTGCTAATACTAACTGATAGAATCAAAAAAGGAGAGAATGATCCAACATGGGAAGCGGGATACACAGCAGACTCATAGAATGGCAGATGTCCTAAACAGCACTCTGGCCTCAGAATCAGCCCTTAAGGCACTGGGATCTGGCTGAAGAGCCCATGAGAGTATTTTAGGCATGGAAAGCCAAGACACTCTGGCAAAAAAAAAAAAAAAAAAAAAAGAAAGAAAAAAAAAAAAGAAAAGAAAAAAGAAAGATCTCCGCAAGTGAGATCCCAGTGGAAAGAACAGGCCATCAAAGAAGGAGGTACTTTCTCTGAAGGGAGGAGAGAAATTCCACTCTGACTATGTCCCTGTCTAAATAAGATCAGAGTCCACGAACTCAAAAGGCCTCCATAGCCTTGGCAACTCATGACAACAGCCTAGGGAGATTACTGACAACATAAACAAGAGTGTCAATTTGTTAAGTCAACAACAGGAGTCACTGTGCACTTACTCCTCATGTAGGATCTCCGTCCTAATTGTGTTGTACATTGTGATTTAATGCTATAACTAGTACTCAAATAGTATTTTACACTTTATGTTCTGCGTGGGTGCAAACTGTTGAAATCTTTACTTAATATATGTTAAATTGATCTTTGTGGGGAGCAATCCGGACTAGACTAAGTTACTCGAATTAAGACTTATTCTATGCATCTGCTCTCCCACAATGTGGCGTTGGGAGAGAAGTAAACAGCTTCCGCACAGCTGCCTCCAGTTCAACTGATAAACTGTAGGACTTGCTCCTGATTGGAGGAGAGCAGCGTACTCGGCGTGTGGGCAGCCGAGTTGGGATTGGCGGAGGAGGACTATAAAGGAGGAGAGAGACGGCATGCACCAGGAACATCTATGGGGAACATCTAAGGGAACCCGTGCAGCCCCCGAGAAAGCCGGCCGGCGGTGTGCCGCTCCCCTGCGGAAGTGGGGAATGTGGCCAGGGGGAACTGCCCTTCCACGGAGGTGGAAGGGATAGTAGCCAACCCGGGAAGAACCAGCAGCAAACCCGGGGAGGGCCGAGCAGACGAAAGAACAGCGCAGGGTCCTGTGTTGCTCCTCCATGAAGAGGGGGAGCGACAATCTTCTGTATGTAATGATAATGATAATGAATCTTGATGTGAATGGAATGGGAGAGGGAGCGGGAGAGGGGAGGGTTGCCGGTGGGAGAGATTTATGGGAGGGAAAAGCCATTGTAATCCATAAGCTGTACTTCGGAAATTCATATTCATTAAATAAAAGTTAAAAAAATAAAATAATAAAAAAATTAAGCATAAAACTCAAGTGATGATAAATGACATTGTGTTTTCAATTTAATTTTCAAAATGTTTTTCCTAGTACATAGAAATGTCATTGATTTTTGTATCTTACAAGCTTGAACTATGTTATTAACTCTAGGTGATACCTTTGATGGTAGATTTATTAGGATTTTCTAAAAAGGTAAATCATGTCATTTGAAAATAAGAACAGTTTTATTTCTATCACTCTTCCCATTTCAGTCCGTCTTATTCTTTTTTTTAGATTTTATTTATTTATTTGAGAGGCAGAGTTACAGACAGAGAGAGAAGTTTTCCAGCCCCTGGTTCATTCCTCAAATGGCTGAAATGGCTGGAGCTGGGCCAGACCAAAGCCAGGATCCAGGAGCTTTTTGTGGGTCTTCTACATGAGTGTATCTTCTATTGCTTTCCTAGGCCATAGTAGAGAGCTGAATTGGAAGTGGGGCATCCAGGAAACAAATCAGCGCCCATATGGGATGCTGGCGCCTCAGAGGGAGGCTTAGCACACTACGCCAAAGCACTGGCCCCTCCGTTCTTTTTCATTTTCTCTTATTTCATCTTCTCTCTGTCATCTCCTCTATTCCTTCCTTTATTTCACTCAACACCTTTACTATCTTATTTTTCTCTTTGTTTGTGCCCTGCCTCATTCTCACCCTGTGTCTTCATTTCCTTTCTTTATCCCTTTGTCTGGCTATCTATACATTTCTTTCTCTTTCTTGTCCTCCTTTGCATTGTCTATTTACTCTTTCAATAGTGTTATTCTTACTGTCTCATTTGACCTAGTGACTCCTTTTCCTTTGTTGCATTTATTCTTCTATATTCCTCTCCCTCATTTCTTTATTTTTTAAGATTTATTTATTTACTTGGAAGGCACAGTTATAGAGAGTTACAGAGAGTTGCAGAGTCAGAGAGAGAAAGAGAGAGGTCTTCCATCCGCTGGTTCACTCCCCAATTGGCCGCAACGGCCGGAGCTGCGCCGATCTGAAGCCAGGGGCATGGCAAGGACTTGGGCCATCTTCTACTGCTTTCCCAGGCCATAGCAGAGAGCTGGATTGGAAGTGGAACAGATGGGACTAGAACTGGCACCCACATGGGATGCTGCCACTGCAGGTGGTGGCTTTACCCACTATTCCACAGCGCCCGTTTCCATATATACAGTTTTAAGAGTATAATGATACTTCCTTCCCACCCTAACCTCCTTTCCTTCCTCACTCCCATCCTTCCTCCCCCTTCCTTTCTAATTTTTCCTTTTAATTTTTACAATGACATACTTTCAATTTACTACATAATCACAAGCTTAAACATCCACTAAATAAAGAATTAAACAAGTAGTAAGTAGAAAAATCACTGTTAACTCAAAAATATTGACAAGGGCTATAAGCAATCAGATCCCAAATCATTTTCTTCTTCTAATTTCCATGCTTGTTGCCTTTGTTACATCATTTCTGTATATTCTGATCATCTACTCTCTTTTACCCCTCTATTCTTTCTCTTCTTCCTTCCTCTTGTTTTTCCTCTCCCTCTTCCTCCTCCTTCTCCTTCTCATACTTCATTTTTGACTCAGTGAAGCTAAGACTGATAAGAATTGAAATGCTTCCTTTTTGTGAATCTTTGGAGGTGTAAGCATATTTTAAAAAAATACTAAGCATAATAAAAACCACCGATTTTTGGTAGGTGCCAATGTTGTGATACAGTGGGTTAAGCCCCAACCTGGGACTCAAGCTTCCCACTGCCTGCCCCGCTTCTGATCCAGTTCCCTGCCAATGCCCCTGATAATGCAGCAGAAGATGGACCTAGGACTTGGTTCCCTGCCATCCATGTGGAAAAACCTCATGGACTTCTAGGCTCCTGGCCTTGGCCTGGCCCAACCCTGGCTTTTGCAGCCATTTGAAGAGTGAACCAGTGGATTGAAGATACCTTTCTTTCTGAGTCTCTATTTTTCTCTCTTTCATTCTGCCTCTTAAATAAATAAACTGAATTCTTTAACAGTAAATATGGATATGTTTAATTAAGTAAGTATGGGTATGTTTAATTAAGTTGAGGAATTTTCTTCTGATTCCTTGTTTTCTGAGATATCTATAAATCATAAATGGGATTTTATATTTTGCTAAATAGTTTAGTATACCAACTGAATGAATCATATTTTCTTTTTATTTCAATGACATGGTGAATTACATTAAAGAAAATTTAAATGCTGGGATAGACTTTCATTCCCAGAATAAATAGCCTCTGGGTGGCTGCAATGGCCAGAGTTGATCCAATCTGAAGCCGGGAGCCATGATTCATTTGAATTTCTTAAGCTTTCTTTTCATTTTTTAAAAATAGTTTTATTTTTTGAGAAGTAGAGTTACAGACAGAGAGAGGGAGAGACAGAGAGAAAGCCTGTCATTTGCTGGTTAACTCCCCAGATGGCTGCAAAAGCTGGAGCTGGGCCAATCCTAATCCAGGAGCTAGGAGCTTCTTCTGGGTCTCCCACATGGGTGCGGGGGCCCAAGCACTTGGGCCATCTTCTACTGCTTTCTCAAGCCATCAGCAGAGAGATGGATCAGAAGAAGAGAAGCTGGGACTCAAATGGCCCATATGAGATGCCAGCACTGCAGGAGGAGGCTTAGCCTACTACGCCACAGCACCGGCCGCTGAAGTTTAATTTAATTTCATTTATTTACTGAAAGAGCTGTGGATAATTAATGCATTAATATAATTTCTAATACTGACTCCATATCCAGCATCAAGTAAGCCAATTTCCTTCTCTACATCTCAGTAATCTCACTTGTAAAATAAGGGAGAGTTAGGATTACTTTTCCTTTTATTTTCTTTGAGGGCTCTGATATTGTTTGATTCTGATTCATGGAGGTAAATATATTTCAGTAAGAGTTTGAAATAGTTGTCTGGATATTTATTGTATTTTTCTTCTTTATAAGGATTTATTTATTCATTTGAAAGAGTTAGAGAGAGAGAGAGAGAGAGAGGTCTTCCATGTATTGGTTCACTCCCTAATTGGCCACAACTGCCAGAGCTGTGCTGATCTGAAGCCAGGAGCTCCAGTCTCCACGTTGGTGCAGGGGCCCAAGCACTTGGGGCTTCTTCTACTGCTTTCCCAGGCCATAGCAGAGAGCTGGACCAGAGGTGGAGCAGCCGGGACTCGAACTGGCACCCATATGGGATGCTGGCACTGCAAGTGGCAGTTTTACCCCTATGCCACAGTGCCAACCCCTGTGTATTTTTCAAGATTATTTATTTCAAGATTATTTATTTGAGTGACAGAGACAGAGGGGGAGGGAGATAAAAAAGAGAAAGGGAAAAGGAATGTGAGAGAAAGAAAGATAAAAGAAAGAGAAAAAAGATCCACTAGTTCATTTACCAAATTGTCACATGGCCACAATGGCCAAGGTTGATCCAGGTTGAAGCCAGGATCCTGGAATGCCATTCAGGTTTCCCATGTGGGAAGTAGGGGCCCAAGCACTTGGGCCATCTTCCACTGCTTTCACAAGCACATTTACAGGGATTAGGAGTGCAGCAGGCAGGATATGTCAGCATTGCAAGCAGTAGCTTAACCCACTGTACCACAATACCAGCCCCTATTTCTTGTATTTTTAAGAAAAAATACTAAAATATGGGTGCATGCATTTCTTTGAGTAATTCATACATGACTTATCATAACAGATTTCAATACTCTCTTAAGTAAAGCAAATTAGGGAAAAAAAGCCTGAAACTTTGTTCAGTAGCAAAAAACAGGTAAGGCACTTAATCCTGTTCTTTAATATGACTAATAATTACAGACATTTTTTGAAAAACTCTTCACTGTAAGAGTTACCAAAGTAGGCAAGGAATGTCAAAGAAAGGGAGGACAGACAGCTATTCATGCAACCAAGAAAGATCATTGGCCATTAAGATGATATATAGAGGTTACGTCCTCATTTTCCCAAATTTTAGATATAAAACCTTTTTTGGTCTGTTCAATATAAATGGTATGGGGTTGGAATACAGTCTTTTAAACTCTTCGCGGTATGCCAGATTCTATTTGGTTCGTACATTCATTAACAAAAGTCTTCACACACAGAGACACATGAACACAGCATTATTTCTTCTAGGCTTTGGAAGAAGGCAGCAACTTCTCTTCAACCAATAACAGAGCATCATTCACTGGGTAACACATACACAGGGACTCCAGTGGTTGGAACACAGAACAACTTGGATATTGGTCCTGGCTCTGCCCCTTACTCTCTGTATGGCCTTGCCAACTCACTTCCCATCTGTGAGCTTCAGAGGCCTCATTTGTAAATGAGAATAGTAATTATACCCACCACACAATCACACAGATGATTGTGTAGATTAACTGAGCTCACTTGTACAGTACTACTTGTGATAGTTCCTGCTACATATATGCACTTGAAAACATCAGTCTCTTCCTTCCTCCTAGTTAGACTGACATTCTAGCCTCTAATGTGTTTTCGTACCCTTGAAGTATCCTTTACTCTAGCCAGAAATGGCAAAACAGTTAACCTGCACATAGTAAATAATCAACGGTTACCCAGATATTTACTTTTTGTTATTGAAAATATTAATAACTATTTCCTTGAATCAATGGTAATCCTTTCTCAAAGGCAATTGAGTTGGATCTGCTTGTTTCAGACATACCCTTGATATCTCCCACCTTGAAAAGTCAGGAGTAAACCTGCATGGGCATCACCTTCCTGTGGAGCTCACACATATCTCAATTTCAGCTAGAATAGATGGGATACTTTTCCTGAATGGTAACTCCTCTATTCTGTGAGTGCTTTTGTAGGAAATTCATCAACTGGCTATATACTATATTTTCAATGGCACAAACACAAAACTAAGAAAGAACATGAACAACACAGTCACCCTTAATTTTACCCCTCAGAACTAAGTACTGCTAAAGTGTTGATGTATTCCTTTTCTGTCTTTTTTTATGAATTGATATGTATTCTGCATAGCTGTGCTCATCTTCTCTATTTAATTTGTGCCTTACTCTTAATATTATCTATAATGCCATGGCAGACTGACTCTTAATCACTTTGCTTTTCGAAAAGGTGAAACGAACCTTGGCTTCACCTTGGCCTCAGCTTCTACACGATTCTTGCTCTCTGTCTCCTACCCATTCTCCTCCTCTACCCATACTTCAACTTTCTATGTTAGACAAAAAGAAAACTGCTGTTTCTCTGCCTTCCTATTTAAAGCATGGAGGATTCTCACACAAGTTGTAGGCTGATCTATTTCCCTACATGTGAGCACTGATTCTCCATCATTGCTAATTAACAGATATTTTATGTAAAATTGATGTCAGTTAAACTGATACTTCCTGAAGAAAACAAATATGGGAAGAAAAAAAGAAAAAAGAAAGAAAACTACCATACACTACTGCGAGAGTTTGTGTTAAGGAGAAACAATTTGATGTAACCAAGAGTGTTCTGGAAGCATTTAAAATCTTCCATTTAGGGATTATGTTACTTGTATTGATGGATGGAAGGAACACATTCTACTCTGGCATTCTCTTGACCCTTATGAACTGCACCTGTCCTGCTTTTGCAATGACTCTTAATAAATCACAAGGGATGCCAATGGAATGACTTGAATGGCTGCTATTGCTGCCCACTGGATGTTCTTATTATTGGCTTCTTCCAAGAGTACTTCTAGCCTGATAGAGCCAAATGGAACTGCTGTTCTTACGGAAAGGTTTTGAAGGCAGGGAACCTAGTTGTGTACCAGTTATGCTGAAAAAAGTAAATAACACCTAGCCAGATATTGTAAATAGGGAGTACAGCCAGAATCTCACATAAGGTGCTCATCAGCCCGGTAGGATGACTTAGGAGGACCTGCACAGCGGGAATGAAGGAGTTAGTAAACTCAGCCCAGAAGTTTGTTAGCAGAACAAGAAAGCAGACAGAGGAAAAAAAGAACAAATATTCAGAATATCCAGAAGTGATGGAATAGAGAAAGCATGCAAAACAATTAGAAGAGAAGAACAAGAAAGAAAAAGAGGGAGGAGGAATATAAGAGAATAAAAATAGGAAAGGAAAAGGATTGAAGAGATCAAAGAGGTAGAAAAAAGAGGAAAAATATTGGAGAAAGTAATTTGCAGAGAAGGCAAAGGAGGAAAAGAAAAGGGAAAAGAAGAGACAAATGGAGAGAGAACAAATATGACTGGGTCAAAGGAAGGGAATAGAGACAGGATGAAAGTGCAAATGTGGGGAAGACAAGAGATAAGAATGAAAAGAGATGAGACAATGAATCTATTGAGTTAAGGAAAGGAAAGAACGGAGGGGTATGACAGAGAAAAGACAAAATCAGAGGAAATATAATAAAATGCAGAGATAGACTGAAAGGGGACAGAAGAGAACAGAGTGATATGATGGTGGTTTGGGTTAAGAGAGTGTTTTAGATAGACATGTGAAAAAATTCAAGAGGAGACAAAGAGAAATAAGGACAGCAACACAGGCAAGCACCCAAACACCCAGAGACAGAATGTCACATATAATTACCGGCAGAATGATCGAGAGACCCCCATATAAGAATATACCGAGAGAAAGCTACATGCTGAAACATGAACACAGATGTGACGATACTGTAGAAAGACTCAGAAGGAAACAGAAACGTATTAGTTCATAAAAGTAATTATGTACAGACACAGAGACAGTCAGACAGAGAGGGATTGAAAGACACACTCACAAAGAAATACAAGAAGGTACGTACTCAGAGAATCAGAGGAATGGGGAACAGGCCAAGAGAAAGGTACATGATGGAACACCAGTAAATTAAAGCGAGAAAGGGAAGAGTTCTGGGAAGTGGTGAATTGGCGGGAGGAAAAGGAAGTATGCTGTATTCAGTCTTCCATAGCTCTATCCAGCCTATCAAGGCCCAGTGGAAGAAATAAACTGAACACATGGCAGACTAACTCCTGGTGCCTTTCAGTGTTTGGATGGGTATTTTTTAAAATTAGAAATAAATTTCTTCAGTGTTATTGATTACATTCAGTTCCATTGATTATGAGCTTATCATTTTGTAAAGATAAGCCATGATACGGTTCATGTTTTAGAAAAGGAGTTTAAGTTCCACTTTTTGATTTACAAATGATTTAAATATCTGATGGGAATAATCCCAAAGCTACCTTTCCTTAGTTTTGCAAACTAATATCAATCTATTTTCTCCTAGAGACTCAAGTTCTGAGCAAGAAAGTTTTAAAGAGGAATCTTCTTTCAAGGTACTATAATTGAAATATCTAAATAATACAATATTATGAACTGGCTTCAAGATTACTATTGCTGGTATTACACGGTGTGTTCCCCTAATTCTCTTCTCTTTTTTGTTTCAAAAAGAGTTATTTATTTATTTATTTGAAAGAGTTTAGAGAGAAAGAGAGAGAGTTCTTTCATCTGTTGGTTCACTTCTCAAATGCCGACAAAAGCTGGGACTAGACTACACCAATGCCAGGAGCCAGGAACAATATCTCATTTTCCCACATGGGTGGCAGAGATACAAGTAATTGAGCCATCATCTGCTACCCCCCAGTATGCACATCAGCAGGAATTTGGATTGGAAATGGAGCTGGAACTTGAACTAAGCACTCTGCTATGGGATGTGGGCATCCTAAGCCATGACTTAATCTTGTGCATTACATCAACCCCTATAATATACTAATGTATTACACAGCAGATCATCAATACATTGAGCCTTTTGTATGTGGTTGCTGATATGCTGAACACCTTACAAAGATGGACTCAGTTAATTCTCACAAAATGCTTTGTGTTGAAAGTATTATTGTCCTCTTCACTGCAAATGAGAAATTAAGGCACGGAGTTTTAAGTAACTTACCAAAGGTCAAAAGTCTAATTGAAAGCTAATATAGAATTTGGACCCAGACAATCTGGCTAAAGGAAAAATGTATTTTAATAACTTTGCTATATGTTGTCTGAATGTACCTCTTTAACTCTCTGTTGTGAACTGGATGGAACTTCTCAAAATATATGTCCTCATCCTAAGACTCAGAACCTGAGACTATTACCTTATTTAGAAAAAAGTCTTTGTAAATGTAATTGACTTAATGATTTTGAGATGAAGAGGTCATCCTCATTATCCAGGTAGGTCCTAAATCAAATAACAACTATTCTTATGAAAGAGAGAGTGATGTTAGGTAAAAGGAGAGGAGGTAATGTGACCATGGAGACAGAGATCAAGTGATGTGGCCACAAGTGAAGGAATTAGGACAGTCATCAGAAGCTGAAAGAAAAAGGAATAGATTCTCCCCTAGAATCCCTAGGTGAAGTATAATCCTGCTGACACCTTGATTTCAAGGTTATGGCTTCCAGAAATATAAAACAATAATTGTATATTGTTTTAAGCCATGAAGTCTGTGGTAGTTTGTTACAGCAGCCCTAGGAAACTAACACATCCATACAAATTCATTGTGAGGTAAATGATATATATTATTTTCATTTCACAGATGGAAAAACTGAGACCCAGAGTCTAAGATCACCCTTCTAGGGTGTAACAGAGTCAAAATTTCCATGCAAATTTGGTTTATGCCAAATATCATGCTCTTTTTCTAGGGCACCAGTTTTCCTGAGGACATATATTTTATACAGGAAGGTTGGGAGGCTTGTGAACAATACAGGCCATTGAAGTGCTGGATGGTAGAACAGCAGGAAAGGAACAGATTGGATATCCTTTGTATTTGGCAGTCATTTAGAGGTACTCACACATGCGCTCTCTGAAAACACCTCTAATAAGCTCTGAATTAAAAATCTATTTCCCCTGCAGCTGTTTGTACTGATGCCTCATTTACATTATTACCCAGATGAGTATGGTGAGAACCATGCTACATAATTCCACGTTTCTGTCCTCTGTCACCAGCTCAGTAAAAAAGGGTGTTTTCTAGGTGATTCTCATAGGAGAGCTGTCTGGACATGAACAGGGACACTCTCTGTAGAAAGTTGAGAACGGGCCGGCGCCGTGGCTCACTAGGCTAATCCTCCGCCTTGCGGCGCTGGCACACCGGGTTCTAGTCCCGGTCGGGGTGCCGGATTCTGTCCCGGTTGCCCCTCTTCCAGGCCAGCTCTCTGCTGTGGCCAGGAGTGCAGTGGAGGATGGCCCAAGTGCTTGGGCCCTGCACCCCATGGGAGACCAGGAGAAGTACCTGGCTCCTGCCATCGGATCAGCACAGCGCGCCGGCCGCGGCGGCCATTGGAGGGTGAACCAACGGCAAAAGGAAGAGCTTTCTCTCTGTCTCTCTCTCTCACTGTCCACTCTGCCTGTCAAAAAAATAAATTAATTTAAAAAAAAAAAGACAGGGAGAAACGGGGCTTTGGGAAGATTTTGACTCTGTCTGCCTTCAAACTGTGCACCCATATGAATAGCACAGGCTATCTTACATGGTCTTCCTTCTTTGTCCAGAACACTTTAGAAGATTATTTTTTTAATTGCTTAATGTTTACTTTGTATCTGACATCACTAGTCCTGCGTAAAAATAAATCCTATCCCCCCCCCAACAAAGAATTAAGTTACCCCAGGACATAAAACTCCTCATGGTTCCTTGCCACCTTGCCAGCCATCATCTTCCACCAATGACCTCTACTAATTCCCAGCTCTAGCACAATGGAGCTACTTGTTCTTAAATTGATAAAACATGTTAGATGAGTCCTATTACTTTGCATAGCAATTCCCTTGGAGTATCCTCACTTTGTTTTCTGCATGGCTAAACCCTATTCATCCATCAAGTCTCAATTTAAGCATCTTCAGAGAAGCCTCACCTCAATGTGTCATTACTGGCTGATGTCAATCTCCTCTATGATTCAAGGTCCCATGCTTACTTGCAATTCTAACACATGTAGATAACTTGTAACCCCTCATGGATGCTGTGAGTTCCATGAAGCAAAGACAGTGACATAACAAGCATCTGACACACAGGGGCCACTCAGAAAATGGTAACAATTTTATCTGTAAAATCTTAGAAGGCTTTTTAGAATACATTTCAAGTTTATCGCATACTAAAATCACCTCAAAATCTTGCAATGTGTGGATTCAGACTCAGTAGGTCTATAGCAAGAGGCTTGAGATACACAGAAATTTGTTGAGGAATGTGATACATTTGTGGAATCTTAGTAACTGCAGAATTTTTAGAGGGAGCATCTAGCAAAGGTGGCAAAGAGATTTAATGTACATGGCAATTTCTATCAATTTATAATGCTTGGCTGGACTGCAGGTTTGGAAGATTCCAATACACCACTGGAAAATTAGGAAAAATGCTGTGATTGATTAGTGGCATCTACTGAAGCTAAATGGGACAGAGGTGGCAATTAAACCACATATAAGAGGGCATTAACAACTTCATAGAAAATGAAATTAAAAAATTAATTTTTGAACCCTATGCATAGTTTTCAGGGAAGATGCATTTTATGACCTTCTTTAAGTTTTCTCACATACCTACATTTCAGTTTTTTTGCACCAATATTAGCTTATCTTTTAAAATTCATTTTTCTCAAATTTTTGAAGTACCCTCATATTTGCATCCCAGGAGCTAGTCCAATGCTGTATTGTTTACGTAGAGAATTAAAGCCTATTTCGAGAAGGTGATATTTTTTTTTTTTTTTTTTTGGCAGGCAGAGTGGACAGTGAGAGAGAGAGAGAGACAGAGAGAAAGGTCTTCCTTTGCCGTTGGTTCACCCTCCAATGGCCGCCGCGGCCGGCGCGCTGCGGCCGGCGCACCGCGCTGATCCGATGGCAGGAGCCAGGAGCCAGGTGCTTTTCCTGGTCTCCCATGGGGTGCAGGGCCCAAGCACCTGGGCCATCCTCCACTGCACTCCCTGGCCACAGCAGAGGGCTGGCCTGGAAGAGGGGCAACCGGGACAGAATCCGGCGCCCCGACCGGGACTAGAACCCGGTGTGCCGGCGCCGCTAGGCGGAGGATTAGCCTAGTGAGCCACGGCGCCGGCCTCGAGAAGGTGATATTTGCATGATCATATTGCAGGCCCCGGGTGCTTTACAGAAATCATTCAGACATCTTAAAAGATATAATACCATGATAATAACTCATCACCCACTCAAGGGGAAGCATTACAAACCTACTATAATATGAAGGCCCCTGCACAGTTTAGTGTTTTGCTTCAGCCCCAGAATTAAGCAGGAACTTGAAAATTATTTTCTTATTACATATATCTTTTTTGACATTACTTTTTGATTAGAGCTTCTTATTAAATTTTGTTATTAAAATGTTTTTCTCTATGCCTTTACTACATAAAATGCATATCCATAATTTTATATATTCATGTTATATCACTCTGAACATTTAAAAACTACATTAAAAGTCATATCACTGTTTTCATATTGTTTTGAAATTTGTCTTGTCATGAAATAGTATTTGCTAATTTAATGGGGATGTCTTTTTGATATGCAAGCATTTCAAAATATTCACATATTCTGGATATTATTACGTTCTCTTTTATGTTTTGCAAATATATTCTTCCAGTTTGTGACTTATATTTACAATTATTTAATAGTATCTTTTAACTAATGCAAATTTTAGCTTTTAATGGAGTAAAATTCATCATTTTTAAGACCTCCTGTACTTACATATATACATTTAAATATTTTAATTTTTAATTAGTTTTTAACAGATTCGATGTGTTTTGTGGATACAATTATAAGAATATAATGAGGGGCCAGTGCTGTGGTGCAGCGGGTGGGGCTGTCACCTGCAGTGCTGGCATCCCAAGTGGATGCTGGTTCAAATCCCGGTTGCTCCACTTCCGATCCAGCTCTCTGCTGTGGCCTGGGAAAGCAGTAGAAGATGGCCCACCCAGATCCTTGGGCCCCTGTACCCACGTAGGAGACCCAGAAGAAGCTCCTGGCTCCTAGCTTAGGATCAGCACAGCTCCAGCCATTGCTGCCAGTTGGGGAGTGAACCAGAGAATGGAGAACCTCTCTCACTCTGCTTCTCCTCTCTTTGTGTAACTCTAACTTTCAAATACATAAATACATCTTTAAAAAATATATAATGATATTCCCTTCTTCCCTACCTCCCTCTCTCTCCCATCCTACATTCTTCTACCTTTCTTTCTGTCTTTTTTTTTAGCTCTTGAGAGAACATATTTTATATTTATTTTATAGGAAAAAAGGGTTAATAATTCACTGAATAGGAAGTTTAATAAGTAAAAAGCAAAAAGCTTTTGGTTAATGGGAATAATGGCTGTAAACAAAAATGAAGGGAAAAGTGACTATTTCATCCATATACAGTAAAATTTTAAGGTAATCACAGATCATTTAAAATTATAGTAGCATAACTTTTTTAAAGATTTATTTATTTATTTGAAAGTCGGAGTTACACAAAGAGAGGAGAGGCAGAGAGAGAGAGAGGTCTTTATCTGCTGGTTCACTCTCCAATTGGCCGCAATGGCCAGAGCAGTGCTGATGTAAAGCCAGGAGCTGGGAGCTTCTTCTGGATCTCCCATGTGGGTGCAGGGGCCCAAGGACTTGAACCCTCTTATTCTGCTTCCCCAGGCCATAGCAGAGAGCTAGATCGGAAGTGGAGCAACCAGGACTCCAACCAGCGCCTGTATGGGATGCTGGCACTGCAGGAAGTTGTTTTACCCGCTAAGCAACAGCACCAGCCCCATATAACATTCTTAACCATTGGTTTCTTTCTTTAAAAAAAAAGATTATTTATTTATTTGAAAGGCAGAATTATAGCGAGTCAGAGGCCGAGAGAGAGAGAGAGAGAGAGAGAGAAGTCTACAATCCACTGGTTCACTCCTCGAGTGGCCACAGGGGCCGGGGCTGTGCCAATGCAAAGCCAGGGGCCAATGTGTTTTCTTCCGGGTCTCCCACGTGGGTACAGGGGCCCAAGGACTTGGACCCTTCTACTACTTTCTTCTACTGCTTCTTTTTCTTCTTCTTCTACTACTACTACTTCTACTGTTTTCCCATGCCACAGCAGAGAGCTGGATCAGAAGTGGAGCAGCCCGGGCGCTTGAATCGGCACCCACATGGGATGCTGGCACTGCAGGAAGCAGCTTTACCTGCTACACAATAGCGCAGGCCCCAACCATTGGTTTCACAAGGTATAAAACAACTTTTTATAAAACCGTATTTGCAGAAATACGGATACACATAGACATTTCTTTCTTTTGTACTTTTGGTTTCATTTTTAAATTTTAGCTCCTACATATAAGGGAGAGCATGCAGTATATGTCTTTTTGGGTCTGATGTATTTCACTCAACATGATGTGCTCCAGTTAGATCTGTTTTGCTGCAAATAGTATAATTTTATTCTTTTATATATATATATATAATATTCCATTGTAGGCGCATGCTACATTTTCGTTATTCATTCATCTGTTGATGGACACGGGTTGATTCAATATTTTGACTGTTGTGCACAGTTCTGCAATAAACATGGTGGTGCAGGTATCTCTTTGATACATTGTGTTCAAGACTTTGGGCATATACTCTGAATTGGGATTGCTGGATCACATGGCAAGTTTTGTTGCCCATGCTTTGGGGGTGTTGCACAAGAATTTTTACCCTACAGCAATGTCTTAGAGTGTTTCGCCTACATTTTCTTCCTGCAACTTCATCGTCACTGATCTTTAATTTAGGTCTTTATCCATCTTGAGTTGACCTTTGTATATGGTGCAAGGTATGGATCTAATTTTATTCTTCTACATATATACATCTGGTTTTGCCATCACCATTTGTTGAAGAAACTATCTTTACTCCACTGCATGATCTGAGCACTTTTGTCAAAAATCACTTGGCTCTGTGTATGTGGATTAATTTCTGAGCTCTCTCTTCTTGTCTTTTCATTTATGTATGGGTTTTTATGTCAGTATCATGCTGTTTTTATTACTATAGTTTTACAGTATGCTTTGAAGTCAGGTATTGTGATATCTCCATCTTGATTTTTCTTGTTCAGGAATACTTTGGCTACTCTAGGTCTTTGTGATTCCCTATGAATTTTAGGATTGCCTTTTCCAATTCTGTAAATGATGTCATTGGCATTTTTATAGGGATTGTACTGAATCTGTAGATTGCTTTAGGTAATACAGATATTTCAATGATATTGATTCTTCTAATCCATGAAAAAGAAATATCATTCCATTTTTTGTGTCCTTAATAATTTCTTTCATTAATGTTTGATAATTTTCATTGTAGAGATCTTTGACTTCTTTGGTTAAATTTATACCTAAATATGTGATTTTTTGTGTGGCTAATGTGAATGGGATTTTTTCTTGATTTCTCTTTCTGTGAGTCCATCATTAGTATAAAATAAAGACACTGTTTTTTGTACATTTATTTTGCAACCTACAACTTTACTGAATTGGTTTATCAATTCTAACAGCTTTTTGGAGGAGTGCTTAAGTCATCTGAAAATATGGATAATTTGACTTCCTCTTTTCCAATTTTGATGCCCTTTTCCTCCTCCCTAATTGCTCTCACTAAAATTTCCAGTATTATATTAAATAGGAATGGTGAAAGTGGACATCCTCATTTTGTTCTAGATCTGAGGGGAAATGCTTTCAGTTTTTCTCCTGCTTCTCATTCCCCTCACTGCCTCCCCTATTTTCATTAGTTTTTATAAAGGCATAATTTTTTTCCTTTTTTTTAACTTTTATTTAATGAATATAAATTTCCAAAGTACAGCTTATGGATTACAATGGCTTCCCCCCATAACTTCCCTCCCACCCGCAACCCTCCCCTTTCCCTCTCCCTCCCCCCTTCCATTCACATCAAGATTCATTTTCAATTCTCTTTATATACAGAAGATAAGTTTAACATATATTAAGTAAAGATTTCAACAGTTTGCACCCACACAAAAACACAAAGTGAAAAATACTGTTTGAGTACTAGTTATAGCATTAAATCTCAATGTACAGCACATTAAGGACAGAGATCCTACTTGAGGAGTAAGTGCACAGTGACTCCTGTTGTTGACTTAACAAAATGACACTCTTGTTTATGGCATCAGTAATCACCCTAGGCTCTTATCATGAGTTGCCAAGGCTATGGAAGCCCCCTGAGTTCACCAACTCTGATCATATTTAGACAAGGTTGTAGTCAAAGTGGAAGTTCTCTCCTCCCTTTTATTCCACTCTATATTTATAGGTTTAATTCATCACTAACCATAATATGCAGCAAGTAAATGGTAGGAAGACCACAATTCTACAGGAGCAAAACAAGAACTGAAAAGGACAATCATATCCCAAAGTGACCATTTTATTCCTAGACATTTTTGATATTTTATGTTAACTACCAAATGTCAGAGAAAACATGAAATTTGTCTTTTTGGAGCTGGCTTATTTCACTAAGCATAATGATTTTCAGTTGTACCCATATTGTTGTAAAATATAGGACTTCATTTTCTATGGTTGAGTAGTATTCCAAAGTGTATATATACCATATTTCTTTATCCAGTCATCAGTTAATGGGCATCTGTATTGATTCTATATCTCAGTGCTTGTGAATTGAGCTGCAATAAACATGGGAGTACAAATAACTCTTTCATATGCTGATTTCATTTTGTTCGAGTAAATTCTCAGGAGAGGGATGACTGGATCATTTGGAAGATCTGTATTCAGATCTCTGAAGAATAGACATCCTGTCTCCCATAATGGTTGTACTAGTGTACATTCCAACAAACTGTGCATTTGGGTACTTTCCCCCATATTCTCACAAGAATTTATTCTGTTTTTATTTTTGGATGACATCCATTCTGTCTGTAGGGAGATGAAACCTCACTGTGGTTTTATTTGCATTTGTGTGCTGCCTTGTGATACTGAGCATTTTTTTTTAACTTTTATTTAATGAATATAAATTTCCAAAGTACAGCTTATGGATTACAATGGCTTCCCCCCATAACTTCCCTCCCACCCGCAACCCTCCCCTTTCCCTCTCCCTCCCCCCTTCCATTCACATCAAGATTCATTTTCATTTCTCTTTATATACAGAAGATCAGTTTAGCATACATTAAGTAAAGATTTTAACAGTTTGCTCCCACACAGAAACATAAAGTGAAAAATACTGTTTGAGTACTAGTTATAGCATTAAATCTCAATGTACAGCACACTAAGGACAGAGATCCTACATGAGGAGTAAGTGCACAGTGACTCCTGTTGTTGACTTAACAAAATGACACTCTTGTTTATGGCATCAGTAATCACCCTAGGCTCTTGTCATGAGCTGCCAAGGCTATGGAAGCCCCCTGAGTTCACCGACTCTGATCATTTTTAGACAAGGCCATGGTCAAAGTGGAAGTTCTCTCCTCCCTTCAGAGAAAGGTACCTCCTTCTTTGATGACCCGTTCTTTCCACTGGGATCTCACTCACAGAGATCTTTCATTTAGGTTTTTTTTTTTTCCCAGAGTGTCTTGGCTTTCCATGCCTGAAATAGTCTCATGGGCTTTTCAGCTGGATCCGCATGCCTTAAGGGCTGATTCTGAGGCCAGAGTGCTGTTTAAGACATCTGCTATTCTATGGGTCTGCTGTGTATCTCGCTTCCCATGTTGGATCATTCTCTCCCTTTTTGATTCTATCAGCTAGTATTTGCAGACACTATTCTTGTTTATGTGATCCCTTTGGTTCTTAGTCCTATCATTATGATCAATTGTGAACAGAAATTGATCACTGGGACTAGTGAGATGGCATTGGTACATGCCACCTTGATGGGATTGAATTCGAATCCCCTCGTATGTTTCTAACTCTACCGTTTGAGGTTAAGTCAGCTTGAGCATGTCCCGAATTGCACATCTCTTCCCTCTCTTATTCCCACTCTTATATTTAACAGCGATCACTTCTCAGTTAAGTTTCAGCACTTAAGAAGAATCGTGTATTGATTACAGTATTCAACCAAAAGTATTAAGTAGAACAAACAAAAAAATTACTAAGAGGGATAACATATCAAGTTGCTCATCAACAGTCAGGGTGGGGGCTGATCAAGTCACCATTTCTCATAGTGTTCATTTCACTTTAACAGGTTTCCTTTTTGGTGATCAGTTAGTTGTCACCTATCAAGGAGAACAAGTGGTATTTGTCCCTTTGGGATTGGCTTATTTCACTCAGCATAATGTTTTCCAAATTCCTAACAGGGAATACTTTTCAGTTAAAATTTAAACACCTAAGAATAATTGTGTGTTAATTACAGAGTTCAACCAATGGTCCTAGAACGAAAAAAATACTAAAATGGATAAAGTATTACATTGTACATCAACCGTCAGGACAAGAGCTGATCAAGTCACTGCTTCTCATAGTGTCCATTTCACTTCAACAAGTTTCCCCCTTGGTGCTCAGTTAGTTGTCGCCAATCAGGGAGAACATATGATATTTGTCCCTTTGGGACTGGCTTAATTCACTCAGCATGATGTTTTCCAAATTCCTCAATCTGGTTGCAAATGACTGGGTTTCATTGTTTTTGACTGCTGTATAGTATTCTATAGAGTACATGTCCCATAATTTCTTTATCCAGTCTACTCTTGATGGGCATTTGGGTTGGTTCCCGGTCTTAGCTATTGTGAATTGAGCTGCAATAAACATTAATGTGCAGACAGCTTTTTTGTTTGCCAATTTAATTTCCTTTGGGTAAATTCCAAGGAGTGGGATGGCTGGGTTGAATGTTAGGGTTATATTCAGGTTTCTGAGGAATTTCCAGACTGACTTACATAGTCGCTTAACCAGTTTGCATTCCCACCAACAGTGGGTTAGTGTCCCCTTTTCCCCACATCCTCTCCAGCATCTATTATTGGTAGATTTCTGAATGTGAGCCATTCTAACTGGGGTGAAGTGAAACCTCATTGTGGTTTTGATTTGCATTTCCCTGATTGCTAGTGATCTTGAACATTTTTTCATGTGCCTGTTGGCCATTTGGATTTCCTCTTTTGAAAAATGTCTATTGAGGTCCTTGGCCCATCTCTTAAGTGGGTTCTTTGTTTTGATCTTGTGGAGTTTCTTGATATCTTTGTAGATTCTGGTTATCAACCCTTTATCTGTTGCATAGTTTGCAAATATATTTTCCCATTCTGTTGGTTGTCTCTTCACTTTCCTGACTGTTTCTTTTGCAGTACAGAAACTTCTCAATTTGATGCAATCCCAAATGTTAATTTTGGCTTTGACTGCCTGTGCTTCTGGGGTCTTTTCCAAGAAGTCATTGCCGGTACCTATATCTTGCAGGGTTTTTCCAATGCTCTCTAATAATTTGATGGTGTCAGGTCGTACATTTAAGTCTTTAATCCATGTTGAGTGAATTTTTGTGTAAGGTGAAAGGTAGGGGTCTTGCTGCATGCTTCTGCACATGGAAATCCAGTTTTCCCAGCACCATTTATTGAATAGACTGTCCTTACTCCAGGGATTGGTTTTGGATCCTTGATCAAATATGAGTTGGCTGTAGATGTTTGGGTTGATTTCTGGTGTTTCTATTCTATTCCATTGGTCTATCCATCTGTTTCTGTACCAGTACCATACCATGCTGTATTGATTACAGCTACCCTGTAGTATGTCCTGAAATCTGGTATTGTGATGCCTCCAGCTTTGTTTTTGTTGTACAAGATTGCTTTAGCTATTCGAGGTCTCCTGTGTCTCCATATGAATTTCAGCATCATTTTTTCCAGATCTGAGAAGAAGGTCTTCGGTATCTTGATTGGTATTGCATTGAATCTATAAATTGCTTTTGGGAGAATGGACATTTTGATGATATTGATTCTTCCAATCCATGAGCATGGAAGATTTTTCCATTTCTTGGTATCCTCTTCTATTTCTTTCTTTAAGGTTTTGTAATTTTCATCGTAGAGATCTTTAACGTCCTTGGTTAAGTTTATTCCAAGGTATTTGATTGTTTTTGTAGCTATTGTGAATGGGATTGATCTTAGAAGTTCTTCCTCAGCCATGGCATTGTCTGTGTATACAAAGGCTGTTGATTTTTGTGCATTGATTTTATACCCTGCTACTTTGCCAAACTCTTCTATGAGTTCCAATAATCTCTTAGTAGGGTTCTTTGGGCCCCCTAAATAAAGAATCATATCATCTGCAAAGAGGGATAGTTTGAGTTCTTCCTTCCCAATTTGTATCCCTTTAATTTCTTTTTATTGCCTAATAGCTCTGGCTAGAACTTCCAGAGCTATATTGAATAGCAGTGGTGAGAGTGGGCATCCCTGTCTGGTCCCAGATCTCAGTGGAAATGCTTCCAACTTTTCCCCATTCAATAGGATGTTGGCTGTGGGTTTTTCATAGATTGCTTTGATTGTATTGAGGAATGTTCCTTCCAAACCCAGTTTGCTTAGAGTTTTCATCATGAAAGGGTGTTGTATTTTATCAAATGCTTTCTCGGCATCTATTGAGATAATCATATGGTTTTTCTTCTGCAGTCTGTTAATGTGGTGTATCACATTGATTGTTTTGCACACATTAGACCATCCCTGCATACCAGGGATAAATCCCACTTGGTCTGGGTGGATGATCTTTCTGATGTGTTGTTGCATTCTATTGGCGAGAATTTTATTGAGGATTTTTGCATCTATGTTCATCAGGGATATTGGTCTGTAGTTCTCTTTCAATGCTGCATCTTTTTCCGGCTTAGGAATTAATTGATGCTGGCTTCATAGAAAGAATTTGGGAGGACTCCCTCTTTTTTGATTGTTCTGAATAGTTTGAGAAGAATTGGAGTTAGTTCTTCTTTAAATGTCTGGTAGAATTCAGCAGTGAATCCATCTGGTCCTGGGCTTTTCTTTGTTGGGAGGGCCTTTATTACTGTTTCAATTTCTGTCTCAGTTATGGGTCTGTTTAGGTTTTCGATGTCTTCCTGGTTCAATTTAGGTAGGTTGCATGTGTCCAGGAATCTATCCATTTCTGATAGGTTTCCCTGTTTGCTGGCATACAAGTCCTTGTAGTAATTTCTGATGATTCTTTTTATTTCTGTGGTGTCTGTTGTTATGTTTCCTTTTTCATCTCTGATTTTATTGATTTGGGTCTTTTCTTTTTTTAGTTAGTTGGGCCAATGGAGTGTCAATTTTGTTTATTTTTTCAAAAAACCAGCTCCTCGTTTGGCTGATTTTTTGTAATGTTTTTTTTTTGGATTCAATCCTGTTGATTTCTTCTCTGATTTTAATTATTTCTCTTCTCCTACTAGATTTGGGTCTGGTTTGCTGTAGGTTTTCTAGATCCTTGAGGTGAATTGAAAGCTCATCTATTTGGTGCCTTTCCAATTTTTTGATGTAGGCACCTATTGATATAAACTTTCCTCTTAACACTGCTTTTGCTGCATCCCATAAGTTTTGGTATGTTGTGCTGTTATCCTCATTTACTTCCAGAAAATTTTTGATTTCTCTTTTAATTTCTTCTATGACCCATTGTTCATTCAGGAGCATGTTGTTCAATCTCCATGTGTTTGTGTATGCTCTAGGGATTCCTGAGTTGCTAATTTCCAACTTCATTCCTTTATGGTCTGAGAAGCTGCATGGTATGATACTAATTCTTTTGAATTTGCTGAGGCTTGCTTTATGGCCTAGTATGTGGTCAGTCCTAGAGAAGGTTCCATGTACTGCTGAGAAGAATGTAAACTCTTTAGCTGTAGGATTGAAAGTTCTGTAGATATCTGTTAGATCCATTTGGGCTATAGTGTCGTTTAAATCTACTGTATCCTTGTTGATCGTCTGTCCTGTTGATCTGTCTATTTCTGAGAGTGGAGTATTGAAGTCCCCCAGTACTATTGTATTTGGGTCTAAGTCTCCCTTTAAGTCCCTTAACAAATCTTTTAAATAAACCGGTGCCCTGTAGTTAGGTGCATATACATTGATAATTATTATATCTTCCTGTTGAATTGATCCCTTAATCATTATATAGTGTCCCTCTTTGTCTCTCTTAACAGTTTTTGTGGTAAAGTTTATGTTATCTGATATTAAGATGGTTACACCCGCTCTTTTTTCATTTCTGTTGGCATGGTGTATCTTTTTCCAGCCTTTCACTTTCAGTCTGTGTGCATCTTTGTTGGAAAGATGTGTTTCTTGGAAGCAGCAAATAGATGGGTTTTGTTCCTTAAGCCAATCAGCCAATCTGTGTCTTTTAACTGGACAGTTCACGCCATTAATGCTCAATGTGACTAATGATAAGTGGTAACGTAGCCCTGCCATTTGCCAAAGATAAGTTCTAATATATGCTTTGAATTCCCTGTGATCTTTTGCTGTGAGGTTTCCTTCCTTTACCTTCTTTCATATTGATGACTGTGTTTCTGTGTGCAACACATCTTTAAGCATCTTTTGCAGGGCTGGATGATTGGCGACAAATTCTTTCAATTTCTGTTTGCTATGAAAAGTCTTTATTTCACCTTCATTCACAAATGAGAGCTTGGCAGGATATAATATTCTGGGCTGGCAGTTTTTCTCTCTTAGTACCTGTGCTATATCTCACCATTCCCTCCTAGCTTGTAGGGTTTCTGATGAGAAGTCAGCTGTGAGTCTGATTGGAGATCCTCTGAGAGTAATCTGACGTTTCTCTCTTGCACATTTTAGGATCTTTTCCTTATGTTTCACTGTGGAGAGTTTAATTACAACGTGTCGTGTGGGGAGCAACTGAGACTAGACTAAGTTACTGGAATTAAGACTTATTCTATGCATCTGCTCTCCCACAATATGGCGCTGGGGAGGAGTAAACTTCTACGCAGCTGCCTCTTGCCTATTTGACTGATAAGCTGCAGGAGCTGATCCTGCTCCTGATTGGAGGAGAGCAGCGTGCTCGGCGTGTGGGTAGCAGAGTTGGGATTGGTGGAAGAGGACTATAAAGGAGGAGAGAGACAACATGCACCAGGAACACCTGAAGGAACATCTGAGCAGCCCCCGAGAGAGCTGGCCGGTGGTGTGCCGCTCCTCCGCAGAAGCGGGGAAAGTGGCAGGGGGTGCCGCCCCTCCATGGAGGTGGAGGGGTCGGCAGCCAACCCAGGAAGGACCAGCTGCAAACCCGGGAAGGGCCGAGCAGACAAAAGAACAGCACAGGGTCCAGTGTTGTTCCTCTGCAAATGGGGGAGTGACAGTGTCGTGGTGAGGATCTCTTTTGGTCATGTTTATTAGGGGTTTTATGAGCTTCCTGTACTAGGATGTCTCTGTCCTTCTCCAAACCTGGAAAGTTCTCTGCTAATATCTCACTAAAAAGGCCTTCTAATCCTTTCTCCCTCTCCATGCCTTCAGGAACTCCTAGAACCCGAATGTTGGGTTTTTTAATAATATCCTGAAGATTCCTGACAATATATTTTAGATTTCTAATTTCCTCTTCTTTTCTTTGGTCTGACTGTATCCTTTCCTGTTCTCTGTCTTCTAAGTCCGATATTCTCTCTTCTGCTTCACCCATTCTGTTTTTAAGGCTCTCTAATGTGTTTTTCGTTTGATCTATTGAATTCTTCACTTCATTATGATTTCTCGTCACTATCACAGTTTCCTGTTGTACTAGTTGTTTTGTTTCATTTTGATTCCTCCTTAATATTTCATTTTCACGAGAGAGATTTTCTATCTTGTCCATTAAGGATTTCTGTAGTTCAAGAATTTGTTTTTGAGAACTTCTTAATGTTCTTATTAATTTTTTGAGATCTGCTTCTTGCATTTCTTCTATCTCATCATCTTCATAATCTTGAATTTGGGTGTCTTTTTCATTTGGGGGCGTCATAGTGACTTGTTTTTATTACCTCGGTTTTTGCGTTTGTTTTTTGGCATATTGGAGATATTTGGTTTCTTCACTGTGGTGCTTTTTCTTGTTATACTATGACTCTAGATTAAGTGGACTGTCTGTTTTTGATGGAGCCTTAGAGGCTTGAGATGGGTGTGGCCTGAGAGCTCTGTTTGGTGTGCCAAAGGTGATACTCCCAGGTTAGGCGTGGTAGATCTCTGTCTTTCTTTTTTTGATTCAAAAGGGAAGTAATTCCGCATAGCTGAACGAAGTTGGAGGTAGTTAGCAGGCAAATGATATACCCACAGGAGCCAGAGATCGGAAGCTCTTTCCCAAGGACCACACAGGGAATCTGTTCTGACCTCAGAGTGGGCTCAGATTCTCCTTCAGTCTCCCACTTGGGTTGCTAAAGTTATGGAATTGTAGCGTCTCTGGAGAGTACTCACGTGAATTCCATGAGTTCTCTCCCCCACCGTCTCTTTTTTCACAGTCTCAGTTCAGTAGCACCACAAATTTACTAGGTCCTAATCTCCTGTTAATTCACCCTGCCCAGAGTCAGGTTTTTCTGCTAGGCTCAGGGCCGGTGCAGACCTGAGGTCGCTCTGTTTATGACGTATGCCCAAGATGGCGCCTGCTCTTTGTCTTGCTCACCTTTGAGAGGTGAGCGGAGAGAGAGAAACTCGTGTCCATATCGGTCACTTTGTTTTTCTCTCGCTCTTCTAGTTAGCCTGGTGAACTTTGCCCCCCGGGGTCGTTCCCTCTAGTCTCCTCTCTCCGCTTGCCTGCCGGTGTCTCGGGCTTTTGAGGTTCGGCTCACCTCGTGTTCCAGTGCTGGTGTGTTGAGTCTGCCGCTGGTGTCCTGAACTGTGGGCTCCCACGCTCTCCACGCAAGTCCACTGTGAATCACTCGTTCCGGAAGAGTTTCTTCTGCTGTTTCTTCCCCTACTCTTCCTTGAACCTGCAGTATCTCCACTTTTATTAAACTGTCTCTCCCCGGACTATCAGTGTGCGATCCTGAGCATTTTTTGATGTACCTGTTGGCTATTTGTATTTCATCCTTTGCAAATTGCACGTTCATATGTTTTCCCATTTCTTAACTGTGTTGTTTGTTTTGTTGTTGAGTTTCTTCAGCTGTTCATAGAACCTGGATATTACTCCTTTATCAGTTGCATAGTTTGCGTATATTTGAGTTGATTTTTGTATAAGGTGTTAGGTAGGGGTCTTGTTTCATATTTCTGCATGTGTAGATCCATGTTTCCCAGAACCACTTGTTGAAGACATTGCCCTTTCTCCAAGGATTTATTTTAGATCCTTTGTCAAAGATTACTTGGTTGTAGATGCATGGATTGATTTCTGGGTTTTCTGTTACATTAATCTACATGTCTCTTTCTGTGCCGGTACCAGGTTGTTTTGATTATAACTGCCCAGTAGTATGTCTAAATGTAGTATTGTTATGCCTCCAACTTTATACTTTGAAAGTGCTTTAGGTGTTTGGGGTATCTGGTTTTTTGTTTACGAATATTAGCATTGTTTTTTTTTTCTAAACTTGATGAGAATATCATTGGTATTTTGATTGGGATCACATTGAATCTGTAAAGTGCTTTTGGTAGTATGGAAATTTTGATAATAGTTTTTCCAATCCATGAACATGTGAGATTTTTCCATTTTTTGAATCTTCTCCTGTTTCTTTCTTTAATGTTTTTTGATTTTCATCATAGAGATCTTTCAGCCTCTTAGTTAACTTCATTTCAAGGTATTTAATTTTTTGTAGCTATTATGAATGGGACTGCTCTTACAGGTTCTTTCTCAGCCATAGCATTGCCTGTGTATACAAAGCTTATTGATTTTTCTGTGTTAATTTCATATTGTGCCACTTTACCAAACTCTTTTATGAGTTGCAATAGTCTTTCAGTGAAGTCTGTTGGATCCTGTATATATAGAATCATGTCATTTGCAAATAGGGATAGTTTGACTTCCTCCTCATTAACTTGTATCCCTTTGATTTCTTTTTCTTGCCTAATGAGTCTGGCTAAAACTTCCAGGACTATATTAAATAGCAATGATGAGAGTGGGCATCCTTTTCTGGTTCTGGATCTTAGAGGGAATGCTTCAGGCTTTTCCCTATTCAGTAGAATGCTGGCCATGGGTTTGTGATAAATTGCATTGATTGTGTTGAGGAATGTTCCTTCTGCAACTTTGCTTAAGGTTCTTAAGGTTTTCATCAAGAAAGGATGTTAGGCTTTATCAAGTGCTTTCACTGCATCTATTGAGATACAGTTTTTGTTCTTTAGTTTGTAAATGTGATGTATCACATTTATTGATTTGTGAATCTTGAACCATTCCTGCATGCCAGGAATAAATCCCACTTGGTCCAGATGAATGATCTTTCTGATGTGTTGTTGGATTCAATTAGCTAGTATTTTGTTGAGGATTCTTGCATTTATGTTCATCAGTGACACTGTTCTACAGTTCTCTTTCTTTGTATGTTTTTCTGTTTTTTGAATTAGAGTGATGTTGTCCTCATAAAAGAAGGTTGGGATGATTTCTTCCCTTTCAATTGTTTTGAATTGCTTGAGAAGAATTAGAATTAGTCTTTAAAAGTTTGGTAGAATTCAGCAATGAAGCCATTGGTCCTGGGCTTTTCTTTGTTGGGAAGATCTTTATGACTGATTAAATATCTGTCTTGGTTATTGGTATATTTAGATTTTCTATGTCTTCATGACTCAATTTGGTACATAGTCTGTGTCTAGAAATTGATCCATTTCTTCTATTTTCTTCCAATTTGTTGGCATATAGCTGTTTGTCGTAATTTTTGTATTTCTCTGTTATCCATTGTTACATCTCCTTTTTTTTGTCTCTGATTTTGCTGATAGATGTTTTACCTCTTTATTGTGGTTACTTGTGTCAGTGGTGTATCTATTTTGTTGATTGTTTCAAAAACTCTTCATTTTGTTTAGATTTCCTTCAGTTCAGGATCTAATTCTGGAAGACTATTTTGTTCTTTTGGAGGTGTCGTGCTACCTTGCTTCTTCATGTTCCCTTTGTCCCTCCATTGACTTATGCCTGTCTGGTATACACATCCTTTCTTCTTTATGGAGTAGACTTTATTGTAAAAGAGATTATGGTTTAGCTGGAATGCAGATTATCAGTTATTTGGCTTGTTACTTTGCCTTTGATTCTACGTGAGCACAAGAGTGTAGTCTATGAGTGATTTCTTTTGTCTTAATGAAAGTCAGCTGTGTCTATTAGTGACACAGTGAATTATTCTGCTGCAGTTTGTAGGGATAGAATTGTGACTTTGAGATGAATAAGGGTTTTCTTAGGTGTAACTTTGGTCCACAGTGAACTCAGTGTCAGTTTCCCTGGAAAATGTGATGGCTGGGGCATTGTTCTTGGTGCTGGAGACAAGGATGACTGCCTTCTTGTCCTACTGGCAAGCCTGAGTGGCACCAAAGATTGTAGCACCAATTGCTGTGGCTCTAGGATTGTGTGATGTATATGGACCCTTTCTCAGGTCCTGCTAGGAGAGTCCAACTGGTGTTGGGGTTTATAATATTAACATCCTTAGTGCTAGGACTGGGACATGTGAGTTCAACCATTTTCCATTCTTACAGGGTGACTATAGAGTGTACAGGAGATTTTACTGTGGAGAGTAAGAGTCCATAGAGATGGAATGAAGGTAGGTTCTTCTCTAGGTCCAAGGGGTAGATTCCAGTGACAATAATACATTTAGAATGGATTGTTATGTCCTGGTGTTGCACGGTGTAGTGCAGTCATCACCCAGATCTCCCAGAGTGGGAGCAGATTTATTTTTTATGGACTGCTTCTGTTGTTAGCCCCCAGAAGCTAAGGTGAATTCCCTTTGCTCACATGGAGTGTGTGAGCATAGCTCTGGCGCTAATGCCCCAAAACTCCTTCAGTTGTGCCCCACACATCGCCTTGACACTGACTATGATGCTGGTAGGAGAACAGTGACGCTCTCCGTGGCTTTCTGATGCTAAGTATGATGCTCTGTGGGAGTGGAGGAGGGGAAGGATGGGCTTTCCTACTCTAAGCCCAGCAGTTTCTCAGACCCCAGTCAGCTTTCCAGGTTGAAGTAAATGCATATTTGCCCTAATTCCTTCCATTTTCCAAGTTATTATCCTCTCTTTTACAGCTATTCTTCTTTTCATAACAGGCAACAGTTTTCCCAGCAGCATTTGTTAAAAAAAAAAAAAAAAAAAAAAAAAAAACTATTCTTTCTCCAGGGAAAGTTTTTGGCATTTTTGTCAAAGATCATCTGACTGTAGATGTTTGGATGCATTTCAGGGATCTCTATTCTGTACCAATGGCCTGTGTCTGTTTTGATGTCAGTACCACATTGTGTGGTTATAATTGTACTATAGTATGCTTTAAAAACTGATACCATGATGCCCCCATCTTTGTTCTTATTTTTCAAATTTTCTTTAGCTATTCAGAGGCTTTTGTGCTTCCTTGTGAATTTTAGAATTGTTTTTTGTAGTTCTGTGAATAATTTCACTGATATTTTGATGGAGATTCATTGAATCTGTAAATCCTTTTGTGTAGTATCAACATGCAAATAATATTAATTCTTCCAATCCATTAAGATGGGAGTTCTTTAATCTTTTTTGTATCTCATTTAGTTTCTTTCATTAGTGTTTTGTAATTTTCAATATAGAGGTCTTTCAAATCAATTAATTTATTACAGAGTGCTTTTTTGGTAGCTATGTGAATAAGATTCTCTTATAATTTATTTATTGGTCTATAAAATGCTACTGATTTTTGAGTGTTGATTTAAAATCCTAAAATTTTGCTGAATTTATCAGTTCTAACAGTCTTTTTATGGAGTTATGTTTCTTTCTATAGAAAAAGTGCCATGAGCAAACAGGAATAATTTGACTTCTTTCTTTCCTGTTTGTATGTCATTCATTTCTATCTTTTGGGAAATGCCTCTGGCTAAAGCATATAGAACTATGTTGGAAAACAATAGTGAAAGTGGACATATCTGCCTGGTCTCAGATTTTAGAGAAAATGCTTTAAATTTTTTCTCATTCAATATTATGTTGGCGGGTTTGTTGTATATAGCCTTTATTGTAATGGGGAATGTTTCTTCTATGCCATGTTTTTTGAAGTTTTTTTTTTAATCATGAATATGTGTTGAATTTTATCAAATGGCCCTTTTACATCTATTGGGATAATCATATAATTGTCATTCTTCATTCTGTTGATGTGGTATATTAAATTTACTGATTTGTGGATGTTAAATCATTCTCTCATCCCTGGGAAAAATCACACTGGATCATAACTAATAATCTTGTTGATGTGTTGTTGGATTTGACTTGCCAGTATTTTGTTAATAATATTTGTGTCTATGTTCATCAGTGATATTGGTCTATTCCTCCCTTCTTTCCTTCCTTCCTTCTTTTCTTCCCTCCCTCCCTCCCTCTTCCTTCCTTCCTTCCTCCCTCCCTGCCTCCCTCCCTCCCTCTCCTCCCTCCCTCCCTTCTTTTCTTCCCTCCCTCCCTCCCTCCCTCCCTCCCTCTTCCTTCCTTCCTTCCTCCCTCCCTCCCTCCCTCCCTCCCTTCCTTCCTTCCTTTCTCTCTCTCTCTCTCTTTTTCTTTCTTTCTTTCTTTCTTTCTTGTCCTTGTCTGGCTTTGGAATTAAGATAATACTGTCATCATAGAATGAGATTTTAAGGGTTCTTTCAGTTTCTGAGAAGAATTTGTTAAATATTTTTCTTAAAACTTTACTAGAACTCATCAGTGAAGCAGTCTGGTCCTGGGCTTTTCTTTGCTGGTAGATTACATCTCATTACTCATTATTTATGCAGGTGTTTGATATTTTTAGGATTCAACTTTTGTAAGTTATATACATTCAAAAATTTATCTTTCTTCTAGGTTTGTAATTTGTTTATAGAAAGTTATTCATAGTAGTTATTAATTATCTTTCTTTTTATCAGCTGTAATAATTTTTGATCTCTAATTTTGAGTATTCTCTTTCGTAGTCTAGCCAAAATTTTGACTTTATCATTTTAAAAACATTTAATTGAGCTTTTTAAAAAATATTTTAAGATTCTATTTCATCTGTTTCTCATCTGTACTTTGTTATTACTTTTTTTCTATTGATTGTGTAGCTTGGTATATTCTTGATTTTCTAAGTCCTTGAGATGGATTGTTATGTTGCTTTTTTTGATATATTCCTGTGTTTTAAGATGTGTTTATTGCTATAAATGTCCTATAAGTTTTTATGTATTGTATTTCTATTTTCATTAGCTTCAAAGAATTTTGAAATTTCCCTTTTTTTTTCAGTTTTGTTCATTCAAGCGTGTTCAGTCTCCTAATTCTATCCTCTCTTTATATTTTCATCTCTTTATCTCTTTTCTAATAATGTAAGCATCTCATCATTAAAAATAACATTTATTTTATTTGAGAAGTGGAAGTGGGGAGAGGGAGAAGGAGAGAGAGAGAGAGGAAGAGGAAGAGGGAGAGGAAGAGGGAGAGAGAACATCTATTTTCTGGTTCAACCCTTAGATGCTCAGGACTTAGGGACTCAAAGTTTCCGAGGCGGGTGGCAGATGCTCAATAACTTGAACCAGCACCTGCTGACTTCCAGGGTTTACATTAGAAGGCAGTTGGAATCGCAGTTGGAGCCAAGACTTGAATCCAGTCATTCCAATATGAGATGTGAACATCCCAAGCAGTGTCTTAAGTACTACAGCGAATGCTCACCCTGCTCTTAATCTTCAACTAATCTGCAATTTTTCCTATCCACTGAGTTTTAAATTTTATTGGATTATCTTTTTATTTCTAATTCTTCTGCTTAGTTTTATTTTTTAGTCCCCTTGAAAATAAAGTTTACTTTATTTAAAAATAACTTTATTTTTTAAAAAATACAGCCTAGTTTTTAAAGATTGTATTTTTTATTCGTTTGCCAGGTGGAGTCATAGAAAGGGAGAGATAGAAAGAGCAAGAGAGGGGCTGGCGCTGTGGTGTAGCAGGTTAATGCCCTGATCTGAAGCGCCGGCATCCCATATGGGCGCTTGTTCAAGATCTGGCTGCTCCACTTCCCATCCAGCTCTCTGCTATGGCCTGGGAAAGCAGTGGAGGATGGCCCAAGTCCTTGGGCCCCTGCACCCACATGGGAGACCCAGAAGCAGCTCCTGGCTTCAGATCGGCACAGTTCCGGACGTTGCAGTCAACTGGGGAGTGAACCATCGGATGGAAGATCTCTCTCTCTCTCTCTCTCTCTGCCTCTCCTCTCTCTTTGTGTAACTCTGACTTTCAAATAAATAAATCTTAAAAAGAGAGAGTAAGAGAGATATTTAATTTGCTGGTTTTCTCCCCAAATGGCTTTAATGGCAGGGCACAGAATCCGTTGAAGCCAAGAGTCTGGAACTCCATCAGGGTCTCCCTCACGGGTGGCAGGGGCCCAAACATTTTGGTCATCATCTTCTGCTTTCACAGGCCTATTAGCAGGGAGCTGGATCAGAAGTGGAGCAGCCAAGACTTGAACCAGTGCCCATATGGGATGCCAGTGCTGCAGACGGCAGCTTTACCTGCTATGCCATAGTGCCATCCACTATATAACAACCCTTAATTGAGATTTTCATGATGTTTTTCTTATATGGGATTGAGATTATATTTTAGCAGGTAAGAAGCTGAGTGAATGTGCCATTTCCATCATATAATGTTAAGCATACACACTGTCAATATGACTTTATTGATGGTGACCTTGATTACCTGATTAAAATAGTGTTCGTCAGATTTTGCCAATGAATATTTCCTCTTTCCTCCAATTCCATCTTTGAAAAACAGTTTAGTTATGTGTATGTCAAAAATTGTAAATGATAATTTCCTTATTTGAAATATTTGGAGTCCCTAGTGGAGCTGGAGTGCTCTAATGCTGTCATTTGTGTTTTTCTGGACACCAGCAAGTGTTGTCACGTTGGCTTGGACACCAGCTGTTTGACCTGGATGGAGAATTCCTTTTTAAATGCAGCTTCTTCTTGAAAATGTACAGTACTTGAATGGAAAGTGTTATAATTATTGTTCATTTATTTGTTCCAGCCACATACATGGAGCTACTAATTGGTGGCTACTTTCTGTTAAATTATAACCTTGGGACTCCCCAAGGTTATAATTTAGACTTATAATGTAGACTTACAAATTCAAACTCTGAATCCACATGAAGGCAAACCTGTCCTTCAGATACTTCCCTTGTTGTCTTTTCCTGCTTGGTAGTTTTCCCACTCTCTTTCATCAGGGCAGCCTTAACCATATATATGTGTGTATATTATTTGATATTATATATATTTATAAATGTCATTTGAGTGTGTCATGAAATATGATTTTATATATTTATGGAGGTACAATGAACTATTACATATGTATAATAAAAATGATAAAATAAAGCCAATTTTCATGTCCATCATCTCATAAACTTATTATTTTTGTTGGTGAGAACATTGAAATTCATTGTTAATAATTTTGAAATATACAATACACCATTATTAACAATAGTAATCATATTGTGTAATAATTTTTTAAAAAATATTTACTTGAGGCAGGCACCATGGCGCACTAGGCTAATCCTCCGCCTGTGGCACCAGCATCCCATATGGGTGCCGGTTCTAGTCCCAGCTGCTCCTCTTCCAGTCTCTCTGCTGTGGCCTGGCAAAGCAGTAGAAGATGGCCCAAGTCCTTAGGCCCCTGCACCAGCATGGCAAACCTGGAAGACGCACCTGGCCTGGCTTCTGATTGGCCCAGCTCCAGCTGTTGCAGCCATTTGGGGAGTGAACCAATCAATGGATGGAAGACCTTTCTCTTTGTCTTTCCCTCTCACTGTCTGTAACTCTACCTCTCAAATAAATAAAATCTTTTTAAAAATTTACTTGAAAGTCAGAGTTCTGGAGAGAGAGGGAGAGAAGGAGACACATACACACACACATGAGAGAAAGAGGGAGGGGAGAGGGAGGGGGGAGAGGGAGGGGGGAGAGGGAGGGAGAGAGGGAGAGAGGGAGGGAGGGGGAGAGAGAGGGAGGGAGAGAGGGGGGGAGGGAGAGGGAGGGAGGGAGGGAGAGAGGGAGGGAGGGAGAGAGGGGGGAGAGGGAGAGAGGGAGAGAGGGAGGGGGAGAGGGAGAGAGGGAGGGGGAGAGGGAGAGAGGGAGGGGGAGAGGGAGAGAGGGAGGGAGGGAGAGAGAGGGAGGGAGAGAGGGAGAGAGGGAGGGAGGGGGGGAGAGAGGGAGGGGGGGAGAGAGGGAGGGAGGGAGAGAGGGAGAGAGGGAGGGAGGGGGGAGAGAGGGAGGGAGAGAGGGAGGGAGGGGGGGAGAGAGGGAGGGAGAGAGGGGGGAGAGAGGGGGGGAGGGAGGGAGAGGGGGAGGGAGGGAGAGGGGGAGGGAGGGGGGGAGAGAGGGGGGAGAGAGGGGGGGAGAGAGGGGGGAGGAGGGAGGGAGGGAGAGGAGGGGGGGAGGAGGGAGAGGGGGAGAGAGGAAGACCTTCCGTCCACTAGTACACTCCCCAGGTGACCACAATGGCCAATGGCCAGAACTGGGTCAGGACAAAGTCAGGATCCAGGAATTTCATCAGGTCTCCCATGTGGTGGTAGGGGCCCAAACATTTGGGCCATCGTCTGCTTCTTTCCCCAGACCATTAGATGGGATTTGGATCAGAAGCGGAGCAGCTGGAACACAAACTGAAGCCTATATGGAATGCCAATGTTGTATGCGGCAGCTTTACCTGCTACTCCAAAACACTGGCCCCAGTTTAATAGATCTTTACAAAATTATTCCTCTTGTCTAATGGAAATTTTGTACCATTAGACCAACACCTTCCCTTTCACCTCACTCTGAGGCCTATGGAAACCATTACTGTACTTCTGCTTTTCTGAGGTTAGTTGCTTTAGATTCAGCACATAAGTGGGAACATATGGCATTTGTCTTTCTTTGTCTGGCTTATTTCACTTAACACAATGCCCTTCAGGTTCATCCATGTTGTTGCAATTTACAGGATTTTCTTTTTTAAAGACTGGATAGCATTCCAAAGTGTATCCATACCACATAGTCTATTCTTTCACCCATCTGTTCAATCTCAAGCTAATATCACTTTAGCTAGTAATAACTGTTATCAAAGATTATCATTTCAAAATGCCTGATATAATACTCCCTAGTTTTGCTTTTAAAAACTTGCTTTTGCCTCAACTTCTTTGAATACATGTGTAGTTTTCTATGGTTGTGTATTATCATTACAATCCTCTATTCCAAAATAAATATCACCATTATTTGGAGAATCTCTCTTTGCTTGTGTTATTTAGGTTTAAAATGTGTAGTCCCTGTCTGGGAGATAGAATTATTTCAGTTCCCAAGAGCAGACAGATTTCTTGGGACAGACAGAGTCAGAGGGCAATGCCTGATAGAAACACACAATTGAAGATAACTTCCCTGCCTTACCTGTATCTAGAGTGGTCTTTGATTCTGGTCCAAGCCAATGTTTGGATGCCCTTGTATTAAAAGTCTAGTCTACTGTGGTGTTTTTTTTTTTTCCATATGGGCTTACTGTTGAGTCTGGAGATGGACAAATTCACTATTTTGACTAATTTTGAGCTTTGCTGAAATTCACTGTTTCTGGTATTTCCCTACTTGAATGGGCCTTGTGGTTGCACTTGAGTCTTAGATGAACAGCTGTTTAGACTTCTGGTTGCGTATGTCTAGCTTCTGCTCTTTGCCTAACTACTATGGTAGGTATCTACCTTACTGGCCAGGGCTTTCTAGTGGACTCTGGATTTGGGTGTGGGGGCTTGGCATTAGGGATTCTGTAAGATTGAGGTTTGCTGTGCTTCTGAATGTGACAACCTAGACCATGAAGGTTGACTATGCTCTTGGCTAATAACTCTGATCATGCACCATAAGTGGCAGAAACACAGGGCTATCAACAATATCTACATTCTGGTGCCTGTGAGCTCTACCTGCTTTCTGTATTTCTACCTGACTCCAATATACCAATCCAGCTGTGCTGTTATCCACAGTGTTCTCCATTAGCTGAGACCAGAATGGGGTTTCTGGGAAGTGTCTCGAAGTGGTAGGCAATCTGCATGTCTGTCTCCTCTTCTATTTTCACTAGGTAGAGAGCAAGAGATCGGAGGAATCATTTTTTGTATAGTGCTGTATTGATTTGGAGGAGAAAGAGTGGAGAGGTGGTCAGAGTGAGGTTATTCTTTTTACCCTTCTAAATGAGATTTTTATTTGATTATGTGATCCATGTGGTATCTTAGGTTTATTCTCGAGTTTGGAGGTTTTTATAAACATATTCTTTTCTGTGAATAAAGCCTAGCATGAATCCAACTATTCCACCATTTTACTTTCATTTCTTTCATATATATATATTATACATATGTGCATATAATATGACTATATATTTATTTATATATTGAATACTGTATTTTGTGGACTTTGGCTAATTCAGATCTTCCAACGATATCACAGATATGCAAATTAACATAAAAAATAGAACAGAACTATTAAGTTCTCCAGTGTGAGACTTAACACACTTATCACCTCCCCCTTCTACTCACTTTTTCTCTTTTCTACCCTACACCTTTCCCCATCAAGATTTGCTAGGACCTTCTGGGAATTATACGTATTTTCATGCAAGATTTGTTTTTCACATTTACATTCCATTTAATATCATGTTAACAAAACTGCCCCAGGGATTACTTCTAAGTTTTGACAATTCCATTGCATTCTACCCTATAGTTTATGAAATGTTTCCTTATACTTGAATCTTAATTTTCATTGATTTTCTCCTGACTGGAAAAGTAGTATCCAACCTGTCAGGTAGTAACATTAGCCAGAGATTTCATAATAGATTATCAGACTCTACCTCAAACTAAATAAGTATAAATGTTAAATGTATGCTTTTTTAGTCTTTTCTAGGTGATTCTGAAATACCTTGTTGAAGAAATAGCATTTTGGAACAACTTAGCTAAAATCTTTCTTTGAGTAATGTTTTCAGAGAAGTCACATGGATACATATGTACTTTTGTAGTAAGTATATGATAAAGTAAGTCTGATTTCATAAATAAAATAACTAACAACAGTAATAATAATAATAACAATAATAATAAATTAGATCAGGATAGAATTATCTACCCATAGTATTTTCTCCTTGATAATCTTTGAATACTTTGTCTTGTGGTATTTAGAGTCATGGAAAAGAAATATATTCCATACCCCCCCCCATTTTGTAGATAACTATTCATTTCTTAGAGATTATTTCTGAATTTTGATAATTTCATTGCTTTCTACTCCATATTTTATTAATTTTTATACTTAAATCTTTAGTTTGGTTAATTTTTATCCTGGCTATAAAAGTGGACTGCATACTTGCAGGATTTTTTTTCTTTATTCTTAACCAAAAAGAATTTCAAAAGGCTTTATGTATATATCAATTAGCTTGTATTAACTTTGTTTCTTTCCAATTCATCTCTGATTTAGTCAGCTATTCATTACTGGAATTAAATGTTTGAAGAAAATATCTTTTTTTAATATGTAAAAGTTTTTTTAAAAGGATTTATTTGAAAGGTACATTGACAGAGAGAAAAAGAGGCAAACTATCTTCCACCTGTTCATTCGTTTTCCAAATGGCTACAACATTCGAGGCTGGGCCAGGCTGAAACCAGGAGCCTGGAACTCCATCCAGGTCTCCCATATGGATGGCAGGGAACCAAGGACTTGGGCCATCTTCCACTGCTTTCCCCAGGTGCATTAGATGGGAGCTGGTTCAGAAGCAGGGTAGCCAAGACTTGAAGCAGTACCCCAATGGGGAATACTGGTATTGCAGACAGTGACTTAACCCATTGTACCATGATGTCAACACCAGGAAATTATCTTTCTAATGAGAAAAAATTAACCTAGCTTACAGTTTTAGAAGTCCAAACCCAAGATTGGGTATCCCAATTGATTTGGCTTCTGGCAAGGATGGTTGATGGAAATTGTGGAAAGTGAACAGAAGGAGAACCACACAGTAATCAGGAAGAAGAGAGAAGCAGAGAGAGTCTGGACCCACCCAGGATTATAACAAACCCTCTCATGAGAATTACCTTCCAAGGATATGCCTCTAGTGACATAAAGATTTCCCACTAGGTCTACCCTTTGAACATCATAATTGGTCTAAATTTTCAACTAATTATTAGCATAATTCTTGTGATCTGTGACTTTTGGATTTAAACATCCAAAATCATGCTTAAGCCACAACAATATCTTTCCCCTTTTAAGTTATTTATTTATTTATTTTTATTTTATTAGAGAGAGAGAGAGAGAAAAAGAGAAATTCTTCCATCTGCTGGTTCATTCCCAAAATGTTCATATCAGCCAGGGCTGTGTGCCAGTCTGAAGCCAGGAATCCTTCCAGAATGAACATTAGCAGGAATCTGGAATCGGAAGAGAAGACAGGACTAAAATTCAGGTGTTCCCATAGGGGATGTGAGTATTTCAAGTGGTATCTTAAATGCTGTGCCAATGCCTTCCCCAGTAACAGTCTCTTCCAACAGGCACACTCAGCAAAATTTTCTTCCATTTATACATGAGACTACTAAATGATATTACATTTGTTTCCATAACTTTCCTTATTTTTCTTGTTCCTGTATACCATTAATATACTTCAGAATGTTTGTTATTTTGTTATTTTTAACCTGCTTGTTTTATATTTATTAAGAACACAAAACAGTGTTTCTGAAAGTAAACCTTTCTTGAGTGTATATTTCTTTCTTTCTGACATCTTAAATACTTTCCTTATAATGCAGAATATTTTAATATAACCCCAGGACATTCGTTTTTCATCTACAACGAAAAAGAAGTTAACTCAGACTAGACGGCTGTCTAAAAATAAGACTGGAGAATTCCCCTTTGTTTAATTCATGATTTTCTGGTATCTTAAGCAATAATGCCGGTTGATGTGAATTTATGTAACCATTTCACTGATTTGACAGCCATAGGAGAGCAGAGAAGGAGATAGAGTGCTAGGTAATCTCAGCAGGAAGACATCATTTTCTGTGACAGTTCCATTACATGTTTCATGAAGTCACTGAACAGGTGGATGGTTTCTTATTGACATTGAGTTTGACTGGGCTCCTGCACTGGGTCCTAGATTAGGCTGTTTCCTGCCTCTCCTCTACTTTTTTTGCCATTGCCTTTATGACATGACAATTTCATAGGGTCTTACATGAAATGGTATCTAACTGATATATTTTTCTTCATTCTTTTTTTTTCTCACTTCTCTCACTGTTGATTTTCCTTTATTTTTTTCTTTTCTCTTGCCCTTCATTCTCCATTCTTTTCACACTCCCTGCACTAACTCTCTGACTTTCTCGTTTCGTTGTCACCATAGTTAATAAGCACTACCTAACTTACTGCTCAGCCTCCAAGTTGAAGTTGACCAAAATAATCAGCCTCATTATCAGTATCATTATTTCCTTCACGAACCACTATGCACACAATCTGAGCATAACATGCTGGGTTATAAAATACACATTAAGCCCATATACTTCTGTAGCTTGTGTACATTTTTCACTTTTTCTGTAATGTCCTGTGCTTTTTTGAACGTTATATAATGTAGTGGTTATGTTGGTCACATGTAAAGATTCAGAAATATGATTATTGGAGTTAAAACTTCAGGTTTCCACCCACCCAGCTATAGCACTTTGGATAAGTTACTTAGTTCCTCATGGTGTTCTTGTCTCATCATTTGTGAAATAGGTGTAACAATAATAACACCTAAATAAATAGGATTGTTGTAGAAAGACAACAATATAACATTTTAAAATAACTTAGAGTGACTGGTACTGTGGTGAAGCAGGTTAAACTGCTGTCTGCAGCACTGGCATCCCATGTGGGCACTGGTTCGCATCCCACCTGCTCCACTTCCCATCCTGCTCCCTGCTAATGCAATCTGGGAAGGCAGCAGAGGATGGCCCAAGTGCTTGGGCCCATGCACCCATGTGGAAGAACAGGAAGAAGCTCCTGTCTCCTGACTTTGGATTGGCCCAGCTCCAGCCATTGTGGCCATTTGGGGGGATGAACCAGCGGATGGAAGATCAACGTCTCTCTCTGTCTCTTCCCCTCTCTCTATAACTCTGCCTTTCAAATAAATAAATAATTCTTTAAAAATAAAATAAAAATAACAGAATAATATCAAGCACATATTAAGCATTCAGTAAGATATAGTTATCTCCTTTATGCATCAGAAAAGCTCTTATTCTTCCTTTAAGATCCTGCTCAGGTTTTGATAACTCCATAAAGCCTCCTTCTCCTAGTTGATCATCATCTTCACATATGAATACAAAAGAATCAATCATTGCTTTCTGTCTCCTGCCACTGTATCTCTGTTAGAAAGACTTCCTTCAGATTGACATTGTGTCACGGCGGGTTACGCCACTGCCTGCAGGCCAGCATCTCACATTGTAGCAGTGGTTGGAGTCCCAACTGCTCCAATTCTGACCCAGCTCCCTGCTGCTGCTCCTGTGAATTCAGCAGAATGTGGCCCAAGTGCTTAGGCTCCTGCTACCTGTGTGGGAGATCTGTCTGAAGTTCCAGGCTCCTAGCTTCAACTTGGCCTAGGCCCAGAAAAACAGACAAAATGAATAGTCTGGGTACCTAGACCACAGTAAATACTATGGAAGGCTATTTTTCTTTCTTCTATAATTCTCATGTAGAGACATATTTAAAGCCAGAAAGAAAAATGGAATCAATGCAACATGAGAAAGCTGATCAATAGAAACTCTGTCTTAAAAACAGTGTTGCATTTCTAAGATGCCTCTTGTGTAGAAGAGCAGTTATTGACTGAGTCAGACTATTATCAAGATAACATCAATGTACTGACAGGTATGCTTTCAACTGTGACACATCAATATTTTCACTAATAGCTACATGAAAACAACAGAGGATGGAGCATAAAGGGATGTCTATAAGGGAATGTTATTGATATCACTTGGGAAGCTATGTTCTGTATCCCGAATACTTCCTAATGGTTCTTCCAAATGCAGTACTGCGTGTTCTGATGATACAATCAGGCTCCATCTTCTGAAATGTTGAACCCAAGAAATTAAGCTTTAGTGAATAAACACCATGTGTTAGGGAACATGGTAAGTATTCTGTATACCTTTGCACATCTTAATTATCATAATGAGCATGCAGGGTAGATAATACACATTTTATGGGTAAGTATAATACAGTTTATAAAAGTTAGGTCTAATTCCTTTAGCTAAAAAGTGACCAACCCAAGAGAAAGTTGCAGAACTGCTATTGTCAGTAACTCTCTGGCAATGTCCAGCCATTTCAGGGTCATAACTTCTGAAAATTGGTCTAAGTATTTGCGATTTATTTTATAGTTAATGGGTAGCAGTAGAAATATTATAAGTAGGGAGTGATATGGTCAGTGTTGTGTTTGTAATAAATAGCCTGTCTGCATTGAGAAGCATGAATTCAAGGTCAAGAAACTCTGTACACTTTAGAGTATTTGTCTTTTGATCTATTATCAAAGTTGCCAGTCCCATGGCAAGAAGAACTTATCACCATTCATGGAAAATGGAGTCAGTTTGCAGTTTGGCCTTCTTTGAGTTTGTTCCTTCCATTATGTCCAGTGATTAATTCTGAACTCAATTTGTTATCTGGAATAGGAGAATCTTTCATAGACTAATGCAACGTAACAAATTGGAGAAAGCCCAGTTCTGTGTGGAAAGCACAGTATGTGAAGGTCCAAATAAGCAATTGACCATAGAGTGGTTGACCAGGCAGCTTTGGTTTTATCAGGTAGGTGGACTCAATACTGTGATGATACTTCAAGGCCTGATGAATAGTTTTAGTAATATATGGAAGCAGCTGTAGGATGTCTGGTCCTATGAAATAAACAGAAACAGTTGAAATAATCAGAACTTCAATCCCAGAAATGCATGGGATTGGGAACAAAGCAAGCGTGTGAGGTACAAAAAGGCCGGGAGAGCATTAAATAATCCAAAGTAGATATCCCTTATCAAACACTGAAGGATTTCAATTGCTCAAATCGCCCCTGCCTAGGGCCAGGATTGTGTACCAATGACAGGGTATTTCAAAATTTTTTTAAAGATTTATTTATTTATCTGAAAGTCCGAGTTACACAGAAAGAGGAGAGGCAGAGAGAGAGGTCTTCCATTCACTGGTTCACTCCCCAGATGGCCGCAACGGCCGGAGCTGCGCCGATCCGAAGCCAGGAGCCAGGAGCTTCTTCTGGGTCTCCCACGCGAGTTCAGGGGCCCAAGCACTTGGCCATCTTCTACTGCTTTCCCAGGCCATAGCAGAGAGCTGGATCAGAAGAAGAGCAACCGGGACTCTAACCAGCTCCCATATGAGATGTCGGAGCTTCAGGCCAGGGCTTTAACCCGCTGCACCACAGTATTTCAAAAGTTTAAGGGAAGATTTCTCCCCTTAAGAGATCTTAGTCTAGTGACAGAAAGAGATAATTGTAGTCTTTTGTCAAAAGACTTATGACCAAGTTTTATTCATTCCATTAAAATTCATTGAACGGCCGGCGCCGCGGCTCACTAGGCTAATCCTCCACCTAGCAGCACCGGCACACCGGGTTCTAGTCCCGGTCAGGGCACCGGATTCTGTCCCGGTTGCCCCTCTTCCAGGCCAGCTCTCTGCTGTGGCCACGGAGTGCAGTGGAGGATGGCCCAAGTGCTTGGGCCCTGCACCCCATGGGAGACCAGGATAAGTACCTGGCTCCTGCCATCGGATCAGCACGGTGCACCGGCCGCGGCGGCCATTGGAGGGTAAACCAACGGCAAAGGAAGACCTTTCTCTCTGTCTCTCTCTCTCACTGTCCACTCTGCCTGTAAAAAATATAAATAAAAAAATTCACTGAACACATATTTTAAAGTTAGAAATATGCTAAGAGATGAGAATAGGGTTAAACCAAATACACACAGCAATGATCCCAAAAGAGCAAATAAAAATGAAGGATATTTGAGGTACACCAGGAACAAAGATGAATGACATTTAATCCACACATAAGGATATGGGGAAGGCTATCATTTTTTTAATTGAGAAGATATTTTATATATACACCAGAAAACTATTCATACCTACAGTATATAAAGTTTTCTTTGCAAGAAACATAATTTTTCCATTTTAACTTCTTAAATTTTTAAATTAATTTTAATTGATTTTTAAGATTCAATGTGCTTTGTAAATACAATTCTAAAAACATAATGATATTCCTTCCTCCCTCCCTCCCTCCACCCCCTCTCTCCTTTCCTTTTAACCCTCTTTGCTTCTCACTTTCTTTTTTTTTAGTTTTTGAGATAGCATATTTTAAAATTACATTATAACAAAAAACCTTAATACTTCACCAAATAAGAAATTTAACAAGCTAAAAGCAAAAATATCCTAGTTTAGTGGAATTATATATGATGTCTATGAACAAAAATTGTTTTAGAAAAATGACCATTTCAGTCATATAGATCAAATATTAAAATAATCAGATTATCCAAACTATAGTATAACATTCTTAACCATTGGTTTGACAAAGATATAAAATAAAATTTTACAAAACTATATTTGCAACAATACTGATGCACAGTTATTTTTTCTCTTTTTTATTTTTTAAATTTTAGCTCACGAATATAAATAAGGGAGAACATGTGACATTTGTCTTTCTGGGTCCAGTTTGTTTCACTCAACATGATGTCCTCCAGTTGAGTGAATTTTGCAGCAAATGGTAGAATTTCATTCTATTTTATAGTTGAATAATATTGCATTGTATATATGTACCAAATTTTCTTTATACATTCATCTGTTTATGGAAAACTTGGTCCCAAATTTTGGCTATTGTGAACAGTGCTGCTATGAACATGGTGGTGCAGGCATCTTGTTGATAGATTGTGTTCAAATCTGTTGAGTATAAGCCAGTAGTGGGATTGCTGGATCATGGCAAGTCTATTTCTAGTTTTCTAAAGAAATATCCACATTATTTTCCACAGTGGTTGTACTAATTTGCATTCCCACCAACAGTATATAAGTGTTCACCTTTGTCCACTTGCTTGCCATTATCTATTACTCTTCGTGTTTTTGATTTTAGCCATTTTAACAAGAGGGAGGTGATATCTCATTGTGGTTTTGATTTGTGTTTCCCTGATGCTTAGTGATGTTGATCATTTTTCATATATTTGTCATTTGTATTTCTTCTTTTGAGAACTGTCTATTGAAGTCCTTTGCCCATTTCTCAGCTGGATTGATTGTTTTTTGTTGTTGAGGTTTTTTTTTTTAATTTCTGATATATTTGGAATATTAATCCTTTCTCAGGTGGTTTGCAAATATTTTTGCCATTCTGTTGGATGTCTCCTCACTCTATTGAAAGTTTCTTTTACTGTGCAAAAGATTCTTAGTTTGATATAGTCCAATTTGATTAGTTTTACTTTTGTAAAACTGTGCTTTGTGGGTCTAGTCCAAGAAGTCATCCTCTACACCAATGTCTTGAGGTATTTCCCCTATGTCTTCTTCCAGCAACTTCATAGTCTGAAGTCTTAAATTTAGGTCTTTGATCCATCTTAAGTTGACTTAGGTATATGATTGGAGGTGTGGATCTAATTTCATTCACACACACACACACATCCAGTTTTGCTATTATTTGTTGAAGAGACTATCCTTACTCCACTGTATAGTTTGAGCATTTTGTCAAAATACAGTTGGCCTATGTATGTGACTTAATTTTTTGGGCTCTCTATTCTGTTGAATTGATCTATGTATTGGCTTTTATGACAGTACCAAGCTGTTTTAATTACTATAGCTTCTTATGATTTGAAATCAGGTATTATGATGTCTCCAACTTTGTTTCTCTTGCTCAGGATGTTTTGGCTATTTTAGGTCTTTTGAAATTCCATTTGAATTTTATGATTGCTTTTTCTTAACTCTATGAAGAAGGCCATCATTATTTTGGTAGAAATTGCATTGAATTTGTACATTGCTTTAGGCAGTAGAGACATTTTGATGATGTTGATTCTTCCAATCCATGGACACAAAATATCTTTCCATTTTTTTGTGTCTTTGGTAATATCTTTCATCAGTGTTTGATAATTTTCATTGTAGATATCTTTCACTCGTTTGGTTAAATTTATTTATAAATATTAAAGTTCCTTGATGTGGCTATTATTACTGGAATTTCTTTCTTGATTTATCTTTTTGTGCGTTTATCATTAGCATACAATAAGACAACTGGTTTTTGCATGTTTATTTTGTATATTGAAACTTTACAGAATCAGTTTATCAATTCTAACAGCTTTTTGGTGGAGTGTTTAGACTTTTCCATGTACACCATCATGTCATCTGCAAACATGGATAATTTGACTTCTTTTCCAATTTTGGTGCCCTTTATTTCTTTCTCCTCTCTATTTGTTCTTGCTAAAACTTCCAGTACTATACTGAACATCCTTGTCTTATTCTAGATCTGAGGGGAAATTCTTTCAGTTTTTTTTCCCATTTAGAATGATACTGGCTGTTGATTTGTTGCCTTTATAATTTTGAGGAATTTCCTTCTATACCTAGTTTGTGGATGGTTTTTATCATCAAGTGGTGTTAAATCTGAGCAAATGCTTTCTCTGCATCTATTGAGATTCTCATATAGCTCTTGTTCTTCATTTTCTTTATGTGATTTATGACATTTAACATTTATTGATTTCCAAATGTTAAAATACCATTGCATTTTCGGATAAATCCCACTGGACTGTTATGTGCGATCTCTTTGATGTGATTTTGGATTCATTTGCTAATATGTTGTTGAGAATCTTTGCATCTATATTTACTAAGGTTGTAGGTCTGTAGTTTTCTTTTTGTGTTGTGTCTTTGGTTTTGGTATAAAAGTTATGCTGGCCTCATGTTCCGTCCCGTGGGACAGCAACTGGGGCTGAGCACCTAGAAGGAGAAATGAAAGGGACAGGAGACACAAAGATGGCAGCAAGACAGGTTATTTTTCAACCACACACTTATATATCATAAAGGCAGGGTGTTGGGCGGGGGAAGGAGGGGGAGCTTATCTTGTAGCTGCAATGCTTGTGCAAGTAGGGGAAAGGTTACAAGGTCTTAAGGCATGAGGTCACACAAGGTTGCGTTATCAGTACTATCTGGTCTGGCCTGTCTACCCCTGTCTTTCCACCAAGAGGTCACATGCTGCGTGGTCCCCGACAGCCTCATAAAGAGTTTGACAGAGTTACATCCTGTTCTATATTTTTGGAATAGTTTGAAGAGTATAGGAGTTACTTCCTCTTTGAATGCTTTGTAGAATTCAGTAGTAAAGCCATCAGGCCCTGGTTTTTTGATTACTGCTTCAATTTAACTGCTTGTATGGCTCTGTTTAGATTGTTGGTAAGTTATATGAATCCAGGGATTTATACATTACTTTGAGGTTTTCCAATTTATTAGTATATAATTCTTTAAATTAGTTTCTTTTAATCCTCTGTATTTCAGTGCTGTCAGTTGTAATGCCTCCTTTTTCACTTCATTTATTTGAATTTTTTGTTTCCTTTGTTATTCTGACTAAAGGCTTACCTATTTTGTGTATCTTCCCAAAAAAGAACATTTTGCTTTGTTGATCTTTTGTATTTTTTATTTCAATCTCATTTTTTTTGCTCTGACCCTTATTATTTCTCATCTCATACAATTTTGAGTTTTTGAGTTTATTTTTCTAAGACTTTAAGATGCATTATTACATCTTTAATTTGAAACATTTCTCTTTTGTTGATGTAAGCACTTAGTGCTATAAACTTCCCTCTTAATACTGCTTTTGCTGTACCTCATAGATTCTGATATGTTTTTCATTTTCATTTATTTCAAGAACATTTTTAATTTCCATTTAATTTCTTAATGATCCATTCATCATTCAGTAGCATGTTGTTTAATTTCCAAGTATTTATGAGTGTTCTATTGTTCTTATTGTTGTTGATTTATTGTTGTTGTTTATTCCTTTATAGTCTCAGAAGATACATGGTATGAACTCAATCAATTTAAATTTGTTGATACTTGATTTGTGGTCCAATATGTGGTCTATCCTAGAAAATGTTCCATGTGCTGATGAGAAGAATGTGTATTCTGTAGCTGTTGGGTGAAATGTCCCATAAATGTCTGTTAGGTTCATTTGCTAGATGATATGCTTCATCTCTGATATAACTTTATTGTATTTTTGACTGGATGATCTGTCCATTGATGAGAGTGGGGTATTGTATTGGAGTCTATCTCTCCCTTTAGGTCTAATAGTATTTGCTGTTTATATCTGGATGGTCTTGTGTTGGATGCAAATATATTTATGAATGTATTGTCTTGTTGCTCAAGTGAAGCTTTTATCAAAATATAATGTTCTTCTTTATGTCTTTTTACAGTTTTTGATTTAAAGTCTGATTTTTCAGGATAGTTATGACTGCTCACTTTTGGTTTCAATTGCCTGGTATATCTTTTTCCAACCTTTCACTTTCAGTTTGTATCTATCTTTGTTTGCAAAGTAATTTTTGTATAGGCAGCATATAGTTGCATCATGGTTTTTTATCCATTCAGCCAGCCTAAGTTTTGGTTGGTGAATGTAATGTATTTACATTTAAGGTTAGTATTGGTAGAGAAGAATTTAAGACCCATCATTTTGTTGATTGGATAATGATTCCACTCCCTCTATTAGTGAATTTTGTGGTGTCCTGTGTTTCATGATATTTACTTCTAGTACAGGACACCCTTCAAAATTTCTTGTAGGGCTGGAATGGTGGTGGTAAGTTTTTTCAGTTTTTGTTTATCTGTAAAATACTTTATTTCTCTTTCATTTATTTTTAAAGATTTATTTATTTGAGAGGTAGAGTTACTGATAGAGAGAGAGAGTCAGAGAGAGGGGTCTTCGTCTGCCGGCTTACTCTCCAAATGGCTGCAACAGCCCAAGCTGGGCTGATTAAAAGCCAGGAACCAGGAGTTTCTTCCAGGTCACCCACACAGGTGCAGTGCCCCAAGTACTCAGACCATCTTCTACTGCATTCCCAGCCCATCAGCAGGGAGCTCGATCAAAAGTGAAGCAGCCAGGATTGAAACTGGATAGAGGCTTAACCTATTATGCCACAGTGCCAGCTCCTCTCCTTCACTTTTTTTTAAATATTTTATTTATTTATTTGAGAGGTAGAGCTATAGACAGTGAGAGGGAGAGACAGAGAGAAAGGTCTTCCTTCCTTTGGTTCACTCCCCAAATGACTGCAACGGCCAGAGCTGCGCTGATCCTAAGCCAGGAGCCAGGTGCTTCTTCCTAGTCTCGCACGCGGGTGCAGGGGCCCAAGCACTTGGGCCATCTTCTACTGATTTCCCAGGCCATAGAAGAGAGCTGGGTTGGAAGAGGAGCAGCTGGACAAGAACAGGCGCTAATATAGAATGCCAGCGCCATAGGTGTATGATTAACCTACTGTGCAATGGCACTGGACCTGCCTCTCCTTCACTTTTAAAGAATAGTTTCACATGATATAATCTTCTTGGTTGGAAAATTTGTTTCTTTAAAAATTTTGAATAATCATCCCACTCTCTTCTGGCCTGTAGGGTTTCTGCTGAGAAGTCTGATTTTAATCTAATTGGTTTTCCTTTATATGTAACTTGACACTTTTACTGCCTTTAGGATTCTCTCCTTGTCTTATCCACCCCATAAAAAAGAAGGGATGAGTACCCCAGATAGCAGACATCATCATGGAGACACAGGAGACATGAGGAAGCAAGGTAGCACAACACCTACAAAAGAAAACAATACTTCTACAGAATTAGATCATGAACTGAAGGAAACCTATGAAATGACAAATACAGAATTCAAAATAATGATCATAAGGAAATTCAATAAGATGTAGGAGAATACAGATAGATTAAACAAATGAGGAAATCAATGAGTGTCATGAGTGGCATTATTACTAAAGAGATAGAACTCATTAAGAACAAACAAAGAAATTTTGGATATGAAATATTCAATCTGTGAAATAAAAAATATGGTTGAGAACTTTAATACCAGAATAGACCAAGCAGAGGAAAGAATATCTGACTTTGAGGACAAGAATTTTAGAATAACCCAATCAGACAAAACTAAAGAGAAGAGAATTAAAGAGCATGAAGAAGGCCGGCGCCGAGGCTCAATAGGCTAATCCTCCGCCTAGCGACGCCGGCACCCCGGGTTCTAGTCCTGGTCGGGGCGCCGGATTCTGTCCCGGTTGCCCCTCTTCCAGGCCAGCTGTCTGCTGTGGCCACGGAGTGCAGTGGAGGATGGCCCAAGTGCTTGGGCCCTGCACCCCATGGGAGACCAGGAGGAGCACCTGGCTCCTGCCTTCGGATCAGCGCTATGCACCGGCCGCAGCGCGCCGGCCGTGGTGGCCATTGGAGGGTGAACCAATGGCAAAAGGAAGACCTTTCTCTCTGTCTCTCTCTCACACTGTCCACTCTGCCTGTTAAAAAAAAAGAGCATGAAGAAAGTCTTTATGAAATATGGGATACCATTAAATGACCAAATATTTATACTAGAGGTATTCCTGAAGGAAAATAAGGGGAAAAAGGCATTGAGAACCTGATAAATGCAAACATAGTTGAAAATTTCCCAGGTCTCGAAAGAAGCTCAAAGAACCCCAAGCAGACTCAACCAGAAAAGGTCTTCTCTAAGCCTTTTTATTTGTAATATTTACTTATTTATTTATTTGAAAAACAGAGGAACACAGGGAAAGGGAGAGACAGATCTTCCATATGGTAGTTCACTCTCCAAATGGTTAAACCAGACCAGAACTGCAGGCGCATTAGCATGGAAAGAAGCAGAGCACTTTAATCTGTGTTATGCCTTTGCGACTAGTGGTGACTTAATCTGCTGTGCCACAGCACTAGCCCCTCTTCTTGTCTACTCTTATGCCATCTGTTTATTCTTTGTAAATAATGATTATATTTTTTATTTCTATAATTTATATTTGTTTTGAGAGAGGTCCTCCATCCACTGGTTCACCCCCCAAGTGGCTGCAACTCTGAAGATGTGCCGATCCGAAGCCAGGAACCAAGAGTCTTTTCCGGGTCTTCCATGCTTGTGCAGGGGCCCAAGGACTTGGGCCATCCTCCACTGCTTTCCACACTTGATCTTAGCCAAAAAGGCCTCCACTGCTTTCCTAGGCCATAACAGAGAGCTGGATCGGAAGTGGAGCAGCCGGGACTTCAACCGGCGCCCTTATGGGATGCCAGCACTGCAGGAGCCAGCTTTACCCACTACACCACAGCGCCGGCCTCTTTCCTTTATCTCTTTAGCCATCTAAAACATACATTAAAATTTTAAAATAAACTTTTATGATCTATAATTCTTTTTTTGGGAATTCTCCCATTTAAGATTTTCAACTTTCATAGAAGTTCTTTTCCTTATGTGATGTTTAACTTTTTATCAAGAAGTGGTGGTTATTTTCTATAGGAGTTTTCTGTAGTAATTCAGAACTCCGTGTTATAAAGTTATGCTTGCATAGTTTGGAGTTTGCCTCTGCCAAAGTGTTGCCAGTTGCACTGGTCAAGGACAAAAAGTTTTTGGAGACAATTTTCTACATTGACGTCCCCCTACATTATAAGTAATGTGACGTCAGACCCCAGCTTTCTCCTGCAACTTGAAGACCTGCTGGTTCCAATATATTTATGCTTGATTTTGTTCCCAACTGTGCTCATTCAATAGTGATTAAAGTTCTTCTAGTTTACTTTTTTTTGCTGAGACAGGCCTTCAACATTAATTCAAAGAATTCATTAGCAATTCTCTATGTCCAATGGACCTTAATCCTTACCCTCTGCCTCCTACATTTGGCCATTAAATTATTAGCTCCTATCTGGACCCTATATCACAAACTCTATCTTTCTTAATATTCTCCTATTAGCTCTGGTTTTGAATTAATTCTACAGCTGAGGCACATATCATTTTTTCATTTTTGCTTTCAAAATTATAGAAATAATTTGAATTTTTTTGTGTTTTATACATCATTTTCATGTGTTTAGAACTGGTGAGTTGGGATGGAAATGAGTGGTGCTTCCACATTACAATGTGCAACCATATTTACTATTTCCAACACAAAGTCTTTATATATGATGTTACTTCTACCTTGAATTCTTTATTTTTCCCATTTTACCAAGTTGACTTTTTTCACATTTTATCTCAAATCCAATTATTTCATGGAAATCTTCCCTGAATACATCAGATATCCCCATTATAGATGCTTGTAGTAGCAGATTTATATTTCTTCAACAATACTTATAGTAAAAGCAACAATATAATAACCAGTGGGAATATTTTATGAATGTTTTCTCTCTACCAATAGACTATAAACTTTATGAGGGCAAGCACCATGTATTTTGTTCATAATAGCAATCTTAGAACTGCGAATAACACTCAGACTATTCCATAAGCTCATTGAAAAAAGAACTTAAATTAATGTAGTGTGCATACAGATGATGTATTCAATATATCTACATCTCATTTTATCCAATTTTCAGTCTCCTTTAATTTTTAGAATGATTTGGATAAAGGTAGAAGTGGCTTTTCCTTCATTACTTAATACTAGGTAAGCAATTTAAGGGAGATTATCATTACAACTACATTTCTTTCTCTTTTTTTGTATTTAAAAGCAGGATTTATTTAAGTCAGAGATCTCCAGCCAGAGTGGTGGTTGGAGGGGGGAGTGCTCAAAAGAGTAGGATTTTTAAGCACAATTTTGAAAGAAAAAAAGAACAACTGATAATCACTATTTATAAGGTGAGGACAAACCCATCAAAAGACCTGATTTGTAATTTTATTTGCCCTGTAGGGCCTGCACATAAAACAAAAGCCCTCAGAAGTGAGGGATAGGTAACTTGTTTTCATAATAATCTGTGAGCTCAGGAGGATGGAATTGCCACTCTCTTGCTATTCTCAATAAGATTGGCAGCTCCCAAACAGTGGGGCAGGCACTTTTGACCTTGCTAAAATTAACTTTTGGGGAAGCAGCATTTTGTACCCTTAATTTCCACTGGGACCAACCTGACTGCTTATTAATCTATCGGACTTCATTTCTATCATTATTTTAAAGATTAAATAAGAAAGGAAGAAGGAGGGAGGGTGGGTGAATGGACAGGAGAGAGAGAGTAAGGTGGGAAGTATCATTATGCTTTTAAATCTGTATACATGAAATACATGGGATTTTTCACCTTATATAAATAAAAAAGTTAAAATTTACTATGGGTTTCTGGTCAAGATGGACAGTTTTACCTTCTTTCCAGAAACAACTAAATTTAGAAGATAAATATATATGAAACTGAATTTTTGTAAAAATTTTATAATCAAGCAATAGAGTAAGAAAAGGAAATATAAAAAGTAAGTCCTATGAGTGCCTCCATCTTAGTTCTTGGAGAGTAATTATAGAATGTGACGTGAGGAAGTGATGGAAATCACATGGAGCTTCTCAGTTTCCCAAAGTTGAGGATACAGTTATCAGAGTCTGAGGAGAACAGGGAGACTAAAATTCACAGTGCAGAGTGCTGAAGGAAAGACAACTTCGCATCAGGAGAACCTCAGGAATATACAGAGGTATACCTCCACTAAAATTTCAGCTCAGTATTCACCAGAACACGCTTTTGAGGAAATCGCCAGAACATAAAAGTAATTAAAAAATAAATTGAGAGAAGAGTTTCTGGTACTTATGTTGCATAAAATTCTTGTGTACACAGAGTTAGGAAAAAGTGCCTGTTCCCACCAGTCAGTCTGGAAAAACCTCAAGATTTGTGATACATTGTATTGACCACCTAGAGGTGCCTTGCCCCAGTTGTAGGGAACAATTAGATCTAGACTGAGAACTCTTCTAGTTTTAGTAAATCTTTAAAACAAGAACGAAAACAGTCAAAGTTATCTTCCAAGCAAGTTAACTGTGTCATAGAACAATACTCAAGGATAACTATAGGAATTCAAAGTATTCAATACCCAACAAGGTTAAATAAACAAATTCTGAAATCTAATAAAAGCACTTGGCATAAAAATAGCATAAAAATAAAATATGAGGTCAGGCGCAGCATTGTAACACAGTGGGTTAAACTGTCACTTGAGATGCCTACATGCAATATCAGAGTGTCTATTCAATTCCTGGCCGCTCTGTTTTCAGCCCAGCTCTCTGTTAATGCACCTAGGAAAGCAATGGAAACTGGCCCAAGTTCTTGAACCCCTGCCACCCACATGGGACACTGGATGGAGTTCTGGGCTCCTGACTTTGAGCTGGCCTGGTTCTGGCTGTTGCAGCAATTTGGGAAGTAAACCAGCAGATGGAAGATATTTCTACCCCTTCCTCTCTGTCTCATTCTGACTTTCAATTAAATAAATCCTTAAAAATCTTTATCTTCTGTTCAAATAAAATAAATATATAAATAAAATTCTAAAATAGTATAAAAGTTGAAAATTTGAAAAAGTACTAAATAAGTGAAAATTAATCCATGTTCATGGATCTGAAGACTTAATAAAATATCAATATCACCTGTGTTGGGGGGGAGAGAGGGGGAAGGGGAGGGAGGAGAGGGGGAGAGGCGAGAATATCTTCCATCAGCTGATTCACTCCCCATATGGCCATAACAGTTGGAGCTGAACCAGGCTAAAGCCAGGAGACAGGGACTCCATCTTGGTCTCCCACTTGGGTAGCA